>NW_014579060.1:15548-19513 GCF_000485595.1 Priapulus caudatus
TATATATATATATATATATGTGGACGTCAGTGCTACTAGATGAATCGTGTAGAATGTCATAATAGTGCCCAGTAGATGGCGCCACGAGTGCTTCCGCGACTTAAATAACGTTTGTTGTATTCGATGTATGCAAGAGCTTCCTACCACGCCGTCGTGTGGGCGCGAGCGAGCAGACGGAGGAGGAGGAGGAGGTGGTGAGCGCGACGGCAGGTTGTAATGTTGTTCACACTCTCTGCACGCCGCTCACCGCCCCAGAACGCTTTGTTAGAACATGTACGTGTGAGTGTACGTGCAAATATATAAGCATCATCACGTTCCATTTGCAACAGCTCTCTCGACTCGTTTCGTGTTCCGTGGCGAGCTTAAGGGGATGACGAAAGTGGCGAAAGGTTTGAGGATTAAGGGGACGATGGTTTTGTCCAGTACAGTCCTGACAAGACGAGGCAAAAACAAGTAACAGACAAAAAAGGGAATTTTTGCCGGTAAAACATTTCTGCTTATATTCTTCGACAGCTAAAATCGTGACGCCCAGCGAGACAAACATATAAGAATTTTCTATTCCACAATCGCTTCTGCCTGGCAGTTTTTACAAGTTGCCAAGCGACTTGCTAGTGCATCGTACGTCCGCCACGATGAAGATTGGACGTTAGACATCTCGTAAATATATGTAATAAACAACGCAAACACGTTAGATCGACACCGAGCGTCGTTAACAAATAGATGAATCACAACGAAAACAGAATTGGATGCTGACTAGCGCGGAGTTTATCACAGATCTCCAATTCTTCGGACACGAATAAAAACTGGGTCGATTACGCGAAAGACGGTCACGATAATTAACTAACAGTATAAGACGTACAAGATAATTAATTAGTTAATTAATTATCTTGTACGTCTGTTAGTTAATTAACTTGTCTTAATAGATAACTAATTAAGATAAAATTGTGTAGATGATTAACTAGTGCTGCCACGTTGTTACGTTTGCTCGGTGGGTTTCGGTACTACTCCGCCTCCCTCTATGTGCAGCTTCTCTGCAATCGGCTTCATTCTAGCAAACTCGCATTGAATCATGTCTGTGATCAGTTTCCGCTGTTCCATCTGTGAGTAGAAAGAAAGAAAACATTTTACAGCCTGCAGAAACTTGTATATATATATATATATCAGGGTTCTCCAAGAGAACTTATAGCCTGGCAATCCGCCAGCTAAAATACACCCGCCACTCTAAATATCATAGCTGCCATGCTAAATATCATAGCCCCGGACCCCCCTAGCACGCAAACCGCCTTTGGCGATTTGCAACTAGGACCGTAAAGGCAGCACCGCCACCATGCTATAATGAAAAAGCTTGGAGAACCCTGTATATATATCAAGAGTACATAATGGGAGAAGACTATGACACCGTTTCAACAGTGTTTTGCGTAGTTTTCAAGGCTTTAGGGGATATTAGGCATCGATTGTATACAGCGTGTATTGCGTTTCAGCGTGCTAAAAATAAATGTGTGCTGCACGGGCGAGCTAGCAGCTGATTTTGAGCTGTGTTGCCATCGTGTTCCTGATGATAAAGAAGTGAAACAAGTGCTGTTACTGTGCTTACCTAATATCCCCAACAGCCCCCAGCGTTCCGTCAGAGACAATACAATAGAACACTAATCCGATACCAAAGATTGGCCGCGAGATGCAAAAGTTTGGGAAAACTGTGTGAACCGTGTCGTATTCAAAGAACTTTTTTGAAAGAACACTTACGATTTTCAGGTAAACTGGTGGTGTCATATGATTAAGGGAGAATCATAGACGAAAACAAGGTAAGGTTTGGATATATTTATCCACATATTAATAAGAATAAATTCAAGTTATATATAAATTCTAAAAACTACCCAAATGCTGTTAAAACGGTGTCATACTCTTCTCCCATTTGTACTCTTGATATATATATATATATATATATATATATATATACAGGGATGAGATTCTTCCGCCGATCCGCGGAAATCCACGGATTTGAAAGTCCCAGGGTCGATTTTGTGAAACGTCTAAATTCGTTGAGAAAATTGGAGGGGGTAACAATGTAACAATTTAAAATTATTACCCTCAAACAGCACCTGACTGTAGACTGTAGAGTGTAGACAGTAGGCTGACAGCGAAGTATACAGTGTATCTGTTTTTGCGTGCCAGAAAAGAAAATCCTCGTTCACAGGCTGCAGTAGAGGGGCAGACATTTGAGGTAGCTGATCACGTAAAACCATGCCTGGCCTGGGGGGGGTTTACATGTTGCTGCGTGCATGTTGTGTGCATGACTATGCACTGATTGTTCCATTCGCATTGTGTTTTTTTCATTCAAATCTGGTCGCAGCAAGGCAGCTTATGTCTGAGTAAAACAATGCAAGCGACGGGTGAAACAGAAAAATATCATCAGCCCCCTGATTTCCTATTATAGTTCGTTTGTTCTTTTGACAACTTGAAAAGGTGATTCAAGAGTCTCCTATAATTTGTTCAGAATAGCTTAGAATGCACCAAATTGCACCATTCTTTTAAAAAAATTGGGGGGAACATGCCCCCGGACCACCCTAGCATGGCGATGCCCTACGGTCCTCGCATTGCTCGCTCCTCTGTTTGCTAATTAAAATTTCAGCTGAAAATTAAATTATCCAATCTCATCCCTGTAATATAGTCTTTACCGATATATACCATATACAACGACATATGGAACGATATATACCAGCTTGCAGAAGACGTTTGATTGCAGCGACATTCCACTGCCAATGCACGTGCATTTCAGAACCAGCTTGTTGAGTCTCGGAGCTGTATCATTTCTGATGAGCGCTAGTTAATCATCTAGACAATTTTATCTTAATTAATTAATCTAATAAGTAGTGATGTCACGATCATCGATTATACTCGATCATCGTTGAACAGTGGTCGAACCAAGCGCTTGGTTATCAAAATCGATAATCGATTTTTTTTTTTTTTTTTAACTTGAACAAGAAAACTTGGAAAAGTGATGAGAATCAGAGATATCATCGCTACTATACAAGTTATCCTTTATTAACATACATGTATTATACCACACAGCAGTAAACAGTGCAAAACAAACAGTAAACAAGGCTAAACAATCAACATACATGCACACAAACGTACATGCACACGACGTTACGCACCTACGAAGGCATTCCATCAACCCGAGTACCCGATTGTATCGATCATCGTTACTTGGGTCCAACCGAAGATCGATTACGAAATTACAACCGATTGACAACACTACTAATAAGACAAGTTAATTAACTAACAGTACGTAAAACATCTACAAATATACGAAGCTGCACATCTTGCTAGTGCCACCTGGTGCATCAAAACAAGTTCCTAATTGTGACACTAGAGGGCGCGCATCGTGGACCTACTCACCGGACCACCGTTGGGACGTCATCTTCAGACGAACGTCCTCAAAGTCCATCGGGTCCCCGACGTAAAATCGTCACCTTCTGCAACACACGATAAATACGAAACACTTTCTCTAAACCCACACGGCTAATGTCAATAATACTGATGAGGCTTATATTGGTTTAGCGTGGAACAAGAATTTAATACGTGTAAAATGTGTTTGCTCACGCTAAAATTATTTTTGAATATACCGGAATTTTGTTGGTTTCCGTAGGACGTCATCCATGCCTATAAAACAGCAAGTTACAGGTTATTGAACTACGTCACTACGAGTTCTTGTCACCTGCTGCCACCTGGTGACATGCGCAACAACCTTATTCAGCTCGCAGCGAAAGCAGCTAAGAAATTGAAATCGAATTTTATCGAAACCCGTTGACAAGTCCAATATGTTTGGATTTACCTTGCAATTTAAAAATTAGGCTAAGGCTCAAATTGATCGCGAATATGAAATTCATGAACCTTTTGATGACGCGGTAAGACCGGCAGTTCAAGTTGTGTATTGTGACTTCATAGTTGTGATTATTAGTTAT
>NW_014579060.1:19538-22743 GCF_000485595.1 Priapulus caudatus
TATATATATATATATATATATATATATATATATATATATATATATATAGTCTTTACCGATATATACCATATACAACGACATTCCACTGCCAATGCACGTGCATTTCAGAACCAGCTTGTTGAGTTACGGATCTGTATCATTTCTGATGAGCGCTAGTTAATCATCTAGACAATTTTATCTTAATTAATTACCTAATAAGACGAGTTAATTAACTAACAGTACGTACAAACATCTACAAATATAACGAAGCTGCACATCTTGCTAGTGCCACCTGGTGGCATCAAAACAAGTTCCTAATTGTGACACTAGAGGGCGCGCGTCGTGGACCTACTCACCGGACCATCGTTGGACGTCATCTTCAGACGAACGTCCTCAAAGTCCATCGGGTCCCCGACGTAAATCGTCACCTTCTGCAAACACGATAAAACGAAACACTTTCTGTAAACACACAGCTAATGTCAATAATACTGATGAGGCTTATATTGGTTTAGCGTGGAACAAGAATTTAATACGTGTAAAAATGTGTTGCTCACCTTAAAATATTTTGGAATATATGGAGACTTGTTCGGTAGGACGTCATCCATGCCTACAAAACAGCAAGGTACAGGTTATGAACTACGAGCTCTTGTCACCTGCTGCCACCTGGTGACATGCACAACAACCTTATTCAGCTCGACTAAAGCAGCTGAGAAATTGAAATCGAATTTTATCGAAACCCGTTGACAAGTCAATATGTTTGGATCTACCTTGCAATTAAATTAGTCGTGAGGCTCAAATTGATCGCGAATAAGAGATTTCATGAACGTTTGATGACGCGGTAAGACCGGCAGTTCAAGTTGTGTATTGTGACTTCATAGTTGTGATTATTAGTTATGTTAGTATTTGTGAGCTTTGTAGTTACCTGTGATCCATATTGGAATGACTATGGGCGACACCTTGCACTCGGATATTAATCTTCCAACACCTGCAGAAAAATAACGCGCCGTATATATATATTAGCTTTTCACGGGACGAAACACTGTAACGAACAGTGGTTTCGGTCGAAAGTCGTGTCAGAGAAAGCATTACTGCGACCTTGCATCATGATCTGTATCACGATTGGCTGACTGAATATAGCGGGATTAGATGTATCGGAGCATCGCAATGCAGTGTCGTCGAATTCTCAAACCTTACCCCATTTAAGACGCATCACTTCTTTAGTCAAGTTCACTTTTCCTGAGGAAAAAAAGAAAAGGCAAACTGTCATAATGATGGTAATGTCAGAAAACTTATCTCATTTATCGATTGCTTTATTTATTCCTGATCTTTTATGCAGTAGATGACTGTAACCTCATAACCTCAATGAGATTAATCTTCAAAGCCTAATGGACTGTATCAACATTGGAGAAGAACAGAGTTGAATTTGATCAAACTGATAGATCCACACATTGCATATTGCTGCATATTGCAGTAAAAAATATATCTCAATTTTACAATTAATTATAGGCCGTACTCCAGCAAGATTTTCTAGACTTCAAACTGTCTCATTTATCAACAACTTCGCACTGGCTCGTATCTTTTTTTGCCCAGTAGATGGCACTACTCGACTAGACTTGGATGCGGGGCTATCCATGGCTCACCCTCGGGAAACATGTGAGCCCATCTTCCTTCGTTCAGCTTCTCTAACATGAAGTCGACGCCGCGCTGATACACACCGTCCCCTCTCACGATCGGCACGCTCTTACCTGCACAGTAACCCATTCGCCTGCCGTAAACACCTAGGTTCTAAGAAATCTAAGTACTCAACATCCAAGACTACTAGATATATTTATAGACCCATGCACCGATATTTCACGTCATGAACAGATTTTTATTAAATTTAGTATCGATCTGTATTTTCCCCCTGTCATAGTATGAATGACAATAGTAAACTGTTTCCACAGAGAAGCAACAAGAAGATATGCCTATATTTCCCTGTGACAACGGGTTTTCCTAAATGGAGCATTGATCATTATTTTTCTCTTCATTGTGATGCGAACGCCGGCATTTTCCACAGAGAAGTCATAACGAGATTATAGTTTCACAGAGGTGGTTTTCGCTGCGAAGAAAGCAATTTTCGCCATGCGCTGACCGAGAGAAACAAGAAGAGCTGCATGCGAGATTCAGGACGAAGAACGTAATTTTCACTGCGCACTGACCGAGAGAGAACAAGAGCCTGTGTCTGTACTTGTCGAAGCATATCTCTGCTGCGGACGCCGACCAGCGCATCAGTTCTGTGTTGACGTAGTGCCTCATCCGCAGCATCCCTGCACGAAAACCAAGCCCAGTTCAGCTACATATTTCTTTCCCAAATATATGCACAACAAACGTAGATACGTTTCAGCATGATAGTGTACTACAGTGAGAACACAACCTGCAATGTACAAGCTGAGACGCAACTATATATACATATACATATTGGTACAGGGTCTATACTGATTCTTACAGCCCGTCGTATTGCAGTGGATATGACGGGTTGTTAAGGCAGCCACCACATGCCAGCTCTTCAGGGGCGTGTACGGGGGGGGTCCGGAGCTCGCGCAGAAAACCCATCTAAGGGGGTCTAATTTCAAAAAATTTCTGGGGGAGGGCCCGCCAGACCCCCCCTTCGCGTGCTCGCAAGTTGGGGTTATGGTTAGACCCCCCCTGGTACAAATCCTGTACACGCCCCTGCTCTTAGCCTCTTACCCCATAGCAATGGCTCATCGAAGCATGAGATGTGGTTAGCAACGGTGATGAGGGGTCTGTGTTTCGGTCTCTTCTCGAGTGCATCGTACAAGACGTCCCTATTGAAGATTGCCGCACGATTTAACCATTCTGTAATGGCCATGTAAACAAAGTGTCACATACGACTCTTCCGCATTCTACCATTATCATCGTATACATAGACACATATATGACACTACTTTGATCAATACCCGGGTATGCGAGCAGTGACTTCATACAAATGACTACTATGGCTCCTAGAAGCTTAGATCAAAGATCAATAATTAAAGTTATAACAGATGGTGTAGCAAATGCCAAATGTAGAAAGTTCAATTTGCATGATTGTATAATTATGCGATGTAACTATTAAGAATTTATAATGTCAAAATAAAAATACAATACAAAATAAGTAGTAACCAAATAAATAAGGCCGTGGCTACGCGACCGGTTCCGGACGAGGAGCCGCTAGGCTACGCGTCCG
>NW_014579060.1:22753-28247 GCF_000485595.1 Priapulus caudatus
AATGATTGTTTTAAGCTGTTATATTTTCCTTTACATATTTTCCGTTTTTCCTTCCCATCTCCCGATTACCGCTAGACTGTCTCCGTAAACATTTGTAAAATTTTCTCGGTAATGTTTTTGCCATTTTTCCTACAGGAGCGTTTAAGCGCCGTCACAGCAGCTCTACACCGACCAAGATACCGGGCAAGACGCTGAGAACGAGTGGCGGGGATAGACAGACGGTCAGCATTGAGCTGAGACAGTACGATCATTCCAAAGGTGACCACTGCTTGCTGAAACCACGCTCATGCTGCTGCGTGCTGTGCCACACACACACATGCTGTGGCTTCTTCTCCGTCTCCCTATCTCCCTCTTCGTCTCTCCTTCTCTCTCTCTGTCTCTCTGTCTGTCCATCTGACTGTTTCTCTGTCTGTACTTCATCCGTCCATCCATCCGCCCGTCCATCTGTCTTTCCATTTGACTGTGTGTCTCTCCGTCCGTCCGTCCGTCCGTCCGTCCATCCATCCGCCCGTCCATCTGTCTTTCCATTTGACTTCTGGGTGTCTGTCTGTCTATCTGCCTGTGATGCTTTAATGTACATCTTTCTCTTGCTATCTGTTATATATGTATATATATCTTTTCCTCAGGTGCATTTACATACGACAGTTTTCAACTTGGTAAGGGCCACAGGTTCTGCCTCATGCCGCTCAACAACGCCACCTGGTGTGACCTGTGCGGAGACCTAATCTGGGGATTGTTGAACAATAATTGCCTGAGATGTTACAGTAAGTGCCAGCTAGATCATTCTACATCATCTAAGGCTAGATGTTTGACCATTGACATGATTAGTATGGGACCTGGCAAATCTGGAAAGCCCTGAAAATTTTTGAGGACTATTCCTCCAGTCTGAAAGATACTAGCAAATGCGTGTGGTCCAGGGGCCAGTTGTCAGAAGCAAAATTAGTACTAACATAATGGGCCATCCTTAAAAAATTCTATGTTTGCTGTCCCCCGACCTATGATTTTTTGAGTGGGTAGGTAGGTAGGTCTTTCTTTGTGAGGCATAATAATTATTTTAAGTTTGTCCTCATGTTTGCCACACATGCTTTGTGTTTCAGTCTTAACTATGAGGAATGTAAAAAAAAAAAAAGGAACCCAAAATGTAAAAAAAAACTTGGGTCGCGGCTATTTTCGTGGGTCGGTCGGAGGACAGCAAACATATAATTTTTAAAGGATGGCCCTAGTACTAACATTAGTCCTAACATTAACTTTTTCTCGTTGATTGGGCCTCTATAGACTTCATGTGAGAACCTCGTAACTTTGCCATGTTTTTAAATGATCTACTGGAAAATAGGCCGTTACTGCGATTAGTTCTGGAAAGCTATTGAAATTGAATTCATGTTTATTGTCTGGGGAAGTTAATAAAACTCTTATTATACAAAAGTTTGTTAACTGGTAATTTATTGAGGGATGCGGTCGTACAGAGGTTGCTTTCAACTTAAAAAAACTTGTGGTCCTCTAAAATGGATCTTCTTAAACGTGAAAATCTCCTGGAGGACTCCTAGCGAAACGTGTTCTCCAGAGAGAACAGAAAATATTCTGTGCACGTCAGCAGTTGCATTAATTTCCCTCAAGTATAGCAGTTGATTAAGATTCCGTAAAGTGGCTCCACCTGGTGGAGATTTTTGTTACAAATAGCGTGTAGTGGCGTTACTATATTTTTTATTGGAGTTGGAGCGATTATAAGCGGAAGGCCAGGAATGTGTGAGCCTTTCAAAAAAAGTGTTGTTAAAAATTGAGTCTTTCATTAACTTCCTTCGATACTCGTTGCCTTGGTACCACCCTGACATTTACTTTGCCCCGAAAAAAAATCAACTTACTGGATTATTGTGAGGGTGGAGTTACTTACTACTCAAGCGTACACTGCTCAATTGTTTTGACATCAGCTCTCTGTTTCTCAGCGGCTCATTTTTTACCGTTTTCCTTGCTGTGTCTACCAGCTTTACTTCCATGGATTTGGCGCTTGGATTATTTCAATCCGGCAGAGGTACAGGAACCTTGGTTACTGCTCAGTGCTGACGCGGCAGCAGAGTGAGAGAGTCAGAGCAGCGCGCGCGGGTGTTGTGTTTCAGGGATCGTCTGTCTGTCTGTCCGTCGTCATGGTGAATTAGGACACATTCACGCAAACACTGCACTTCGTCCGATGCTTGAATGCGAAATGGCATGGAGCGAGTGAAGACCTATATACATGTATACACAGGAACCAAGGAGGTGAGGGGTGTATGTGTGAGGGGATATCTATATATTTATACATGGGAGGGGGTGTATGTGTGAGGGAAGGGATTATATATAAATATATATATATTTATATACTAACATATAAAATAAATGTATATTAGTATATATTCTAATTTAATACTATATCAGGGGTAATTAATGGCCACTATCTTGTATGTCATTTTTCATGTCTTTATTTATTTATATATATATATACTAATATATACGTGCGTGTATTATTACGTGCCAGAAGAGATCTATGAATGTAAACATGGGGTCAAGAGCTAATAATACCTTTTATTAGTATTATAGGTATTATTAGCTCTTTATGGGGTGTATATGTGAGGGACAAGATGATATATTAATTTATATATAGTATAAAAAAAATTTTTTATGTATACATGTATTATGTATATATATTAATAAATATTATATATAAGATAATACTATACTATATATATATATACGGGGTGGTATATACGTGTGAGAAGAGATCTATGAATGTAAAACATGGGGTGTATATCTAAGGGGAGTTGGTAGAGAAGAGATAGTAAGTGTAGGAGGTGACAGAAGGGATAGTAAGTGTAGGGAGGTGACAGAAGAGATAGTAAGTGTAGGGAGGTGACAGAAGAGATAGTAAGTGTAGGGAGGTGACAGAAGGACATAGTAAGTGTAGGGAGGTGAACAAGAATGTATAAGTAAGTAGTAAGGGTAGGTGAAGAAGAGAATACGTAGTGAGGAGGCTGACAGAAGAAGAATAAGTAAGTATGTAGGGAGGTAGACAGAAGAGATAGTAAGTGTAAGGGAGGTGAACAAAAGAGCTAGTAAGTGTAGCGGAAGGTGACAGAAGCAGATATGTAAGTTGTAGGAGGTGTCAGAAGAGATAGTTAGTTGTACGGGAGGTGACAGCAAGAGCATAGTAAGTGTAGGGCAGGTGACTAGCAATATACGTGGGCCGTGGGTGTGGACAGTTAGATAAGAGCCGAAGTGACACGCACCAAAAAACACGCCGTGACAAACATGCGCCACGCACCAGCACGCACACGCACCGAGGCGCAAGAACATCAACGCACAGCAGTAAACCGCTCATATACTGTCCATCCAGTCCATCATGCATGCGCCTATAAACACTGAGCACAAGAGCCAGAGAGAGAGAGAGAGACGACGAGAGAGAGAGAGAGAGAGAGAAGAGAAGAGGAGGGGGGAGAGAAAGTGGCGTGCTGTGTGTGTGTGTGCTGTGGCGTGCGTGGCGTGCGCTGCGTGTGTGTGTGTGTGTGTGTGCGTGGCGGCCGTGCAGTGCGCTGCGTGCCGGCGTGCGTGACGTGCGTGGCGTGCGTGCCTGATAGGCGTGCGTGCGTGCGTCGGCGTTATGTCTGTGTGTGTGTGTGTGTGATGTGTGTGTGTGTGTGTGTGTGTGTGTGGTGCATGTGTGTGTGTGTTGTGTGTGTCGTGTGCTGTGTGTGTGTGTGTGTGTGTGTGTGGTCGTGTGTGGTGGTGTGTTGTGTGATCGTGTAGTGTGTGTGTGTGTGTGACAGAGAGAGAGAGAGAGAGAGAGAGAGAAAGAAAGAGAGAGAGAGCGAAAGAGAGAGCAGAGAGAGAGAGAGAGAGAGAAGAGAGAAGAAAGAGAGAGAGAGAGACGAGACAGAAGACAGAGAGAGAGAGAGAGAGAGCAGAGACGAGCATGAGCCAGCAGAGAGAGAGAGAGCAGAGTGAGAAAGAGAGAGAGAGAGAGAGAGAGAGAGAGAGAGAGCAGCAGAGAGACGAGAGAGAGAGATAGAGGAGCAGCAAGAGAGAGAGAGAAAGAGAAAGAGAAAGAGAAAGAGCAGAGAGAGAGAGAGAGAGAGAGAGAGAGAGAGAGAGAAGTGTGTGTGGTGCGTGGCGTGCCACGATGCAGTAGCGTGCCGGTGCGTGCGGTGTTGTGTGTGCAGTGTCTGTGTGTGATGTCGTGTCGTGTGTGAGTAGAGAGAGAGAGACGAGAGAGGGAGAGAGAGTGTGTGAGTGTTCGAGAGAGAGAGTAGAGAGAGCAGAGAGAGAGAGACGAGAGAGAAAAGAGAGTAGAGAGAGACCGAGAGATAGAGAGGGAGAGAGAGAGAGAAGAGAGAAGAGCGAGAGAGAGAGAGAGAGACGAGAGAGAAGAGAGAGCAAGAAGAGAGAGAGAGAGCACGAGAGAGAACAGAGAGAGAGAGAGAGAAGAGAGAGAGAGAGAGAGAGACGAGATTGCATACCGAAAAACTAAAGAGAGGAAAGAAGAGAGAAAGAGAGCAGAGAGAAGACGAGAGCGAGAGCAGAGATTGTGCCACTAGCGAAAAATTTAAAAAGAGAGAGATGAAAGAGAAGTTTCTTCCCCCTCCTTGCCTTCCATGCTCCCCGCGTTGTGTTGAGTTATTGTTGGCTGAACGCCGCGCACCCCTTGAGGGCCAGCTGCACGACTGCTTCTCTCTCATCCTGTCCTGCTCATGTACTCTCATCCGTCTCTCTACCTCTCCTCTCCTCTCTCTCCTCTACTCTACTCATTCTCTACTCCTCTCTCTCTCTCTCTCTCTCCTACTCCCNCTCCTCTCTCTCTCTCTCTCTCTCTCTCTCTCTCTCTCTCTCTCTCTCTTCTTCTTTCTCTCTCTCTCTCTCTCTCTCTCTCTCTCTCTCTCTCACTCACTTTCCCTCTCTCTCTCTCTCTCTCACTCCCCTCTCTCTCTTTCGTCGCATCTCAAACGTTGCCTTCTAACACTGCCAACCTCGCACCTATTTTCGAACGCAGCACAAGTGTTTTCGCGCGGGCTTGCTGGCGGTACGGGCAGGAACCAGGAAGAGGTGCTGGCCTTGTAACAGTTGTTCGAGAATACAGACGCTAAGACCAGCACTGTATCCGGCGCGTGCTGACCTTTCCGTGACCTCTGCCCCGTGACGTCACGCGCAGCATCCGGTCGCGCGCGATTCGGGAATTTTTCCCCTCGGCTTTGATTGCCGTTGATTCGGGGAGGGGAGGTTGGGCGCTTCCGTTTTGCTAGGGAACTGTCTGTGTTTATGTGTGCGTGCCTGCTGAAGCTGCAGAGGCTGTGAGTCATGGGTGCCTACTGAAGCCACTAGCAATGTGATCCAGGATTGCTGGAAATAGTTGTGAGTGATGCACACAGCAACACTGTCGTCATGTATATTCTATTATGTAGTAGTATAGTATGTAGGATTACATTATGTAGATTATATTATGTAGTAGTATAGTATGTATATTATATTATGTAGA
>NW_014579060.1:29565-30397 GCF_000485595.1 Priapulus caudatus
AGCAGCAGCAGCGGCAGCGGAAGAAGAAGCAGCAGCAGAAACAGAAACAGTAGTAGCAGCAGCAGCAGCAGTATCAGCAGCAGCAGCGGCAGCGGAAGAAGAAGCAGCAGCAGAACAGAAACAGTAGTAGCAGCAGCAGCAGCAGAGCACGCTAGCTAGCTGCCGATATCATTGACAACCAGCCTGCTGCCTATCACTAGAGAGAGCCATCTCCAATTCATCGAATTGCTGTGTACTCACTCAGATAATTCTACTGCAGGTATATATATACATACATTACATATATATATATATNTCTCTCTCTCTCTCTTCTTCTCTCTCTTCTTCTTCTTCTCTCTCTCTCTCGTCTCTCTCCTCCCTCCTCTCTCTCTCTCTCTCTCTCTCTGTCTCTACCCGTTTTCTCGGAGCTATGCACGCGCGCCAGCATAAGTCGCGCCAGCCGGCAAGCATCTCCTCGCAGTACATAGCCGTGTTTATCCGCTAAAGTTGCCTGAAATTCCTGAAGCCTTCCTTAAACATGGGGTGGGGTGGGGTGGGGTGGGGGGGGGCTATTACTGCGCTGTTTTCATTCGAGGTTAGGGACAGGGAGTAGTGAGTAGGGGGCAGGGAGTAGTGAGTAGGGGGCAGGGAGTAGTGAGTAGGGGACAGGGAGTAGTGAGTAGGGGGCAGGACTACCGTGGGTTTGGGATTATAATATAATGCGTGCTGTAACAGTATGGTAATCTGGAAAGCGTCCGTGGAGAGATTCGCTGGAGGTTGCATGTATTTCTGCATCTCTCTCTCTCTCTCTCTCTTTCTCTCTCTCTCTCTCTCTCTCTCTCTCTCTCTCTCT
>NW_014579060.1:30856-33784 GCF_000485595.1 Priapulus caudatus
CTTCTCTCGACAGTTAGTTACAGTTGACACAAGGTTTAACGAAGTATTAGCTACATTGCGGAATGTGAAAGTAATCTGATAGCTACATTAGCGCTCGCAGCGCGACGGTAGGGTGAGAGGGGAAGGGCGGGGACGCAGGGAACCAGAAACAACATATGACGTTACTCTCTAATGCCTGGCATCAATATCTGCCTTGGCCCCTGCCCAAGACTAGTCTATTCTCTCGTCTCTCCCCCCCCCCTCGTCTCTCTCTCTCTCTCTCCGGTCCTTCATCGTCTCTCTCTCGTGCGTCTTCGACCCTTTCTCTCTCGTTCCTCATCTCTCTCTTTGCTTCCCTAACATTTTCGTTTTCAACTATTCCGATCCGTGCCCCCTCAGCACTGCTACACATACCCCCTGATTCATTCTTTCTAGCCTTACCCAACCCTCTCTCCACTCTCACACCTGCACCTCCTCTTACGCTCCTGATGCACCCCCGTACGCCTTCCTCACGTCTCCCTAGTCCTGCTACCGTCCTCACAGCAGCCCCGATTTCATTCTTTCTACACGCGTTCCCGCAACCCTCTCTTATTCCTCAGACCCATCCGCTTCCAAACTCCTTTCTCTGTAATACATTTCTCGATCAACCCGTTACCCATTCCCTTCTCACCTCTCCGCCTCCTCAACCCCATTCATCGTCTTTCTAACCTTCCCAACACTTCTCATTATTCTCCCCTTCCTGCCAAACTCCTTTCTCTGTAGCGGCTATCGATCACACCCGTACCCTTGCGCTCTCACTCTTCCCTATCCCCCAAACGCCCTTATTATTCTCGCCATCCTTACGCCCCAACCTTACCGACTTCTTAAATTGCCGCCTCGATCCGGCGCACAGGCGCCACACCCTTCCTCTCACTCTCAATCCCATCCTCCCGTCGCCTCCTCGTCAGTCACTCATACCTCCCTCGAAATCACCGACCCTCACCCCATTGTCGGTTGCCTCTTCTCCTCCTCCTGAACAGTAATTAAAGATGATTCACAACTCAAGAATATCTCCTTCGCGTATCTCTCGCTGTCCGGCACTCGATGTTCTGGCACTAGCATGGATTTCTACTCGTTATATTAATTTATATGTAGCCGATGAGATTGTGGTTTCAATTATTCATGCGCGTCAATGAAGTGTTCGCCAGTCTTCTTCAGCCCAAGCGGAGGTGATTGCCTCCGCAACATTGATAAGTTGATTTAAAGTGCTTGCTGCTGGTTCGTATAGGAAAGCACACCGAGGGGTGTTTTTCTTATGGCCGGCTTATGGCAAATCAAAATCAAAACTTACTTATCTACCGATCATAAACCATAACAAATATTTACAAATGGCGTTTGTTACCTTGTTTTGAAGGTTTGTTGAGTCCTATGGTTGAGTCAAAGCGAATCAAAGCAGCCAATCAGAGCAGCCCAAAACTCTGCAATGGATATAACGTGTAGGGAATAATGAATTCGCTGGCCGGCTAGGCGAGAGGAGCGCAAGGATGAAGTAGAAGTACAGTGGGACTTGTAGAAGGGGAGAAGATGGGAAAGGGGCTGGATAGAAGAGAGGAGGATGGTACAGGGATGGGGTGAAGGGATGAGAGTGGGGCAAAGACTGGATCACCAGGATGGTGGATTTAGGTTGGGGCAGGGACTGAGTGAAGGCATGAGGGTGGGGCAAAGACTGGATGGCAGGTTTAAGGTGGGGCAGGGACTGAGTGAAGGCATGAGGGTGGGGCAAAGACTGGATGGCAGGTTTAAGGTGGGGCAGGGACTACGTGAAGGCATGAGGGTGGGGCAAAGACTGGATGGCAGGTTTAAGGTGGGGGGCAGGGACTACGTGAAGAGATTATGGTAGGGCAGGGATTGCATAGAAGGGAGAGGATGGGTGCAGGGACTGAGTAAAGGCTTGATGGAGCAGGGACTGGTTGAAGGGATGAGAGTGGGGCAGGGACTTGGTGGTGTGGTGAGGGTGGGGTAGGAATTGTATAGAAGGGAGAGGATGGAGGCTTGATGATGGAGCAGGGACTGGGTGAATGGATGAGAGTGAGGCAGGGACCGAGTGAAGGGGTGAGGGTGTCACAGGGACTAGATAGAGCGGGGGGTATCGGTCAGGGTTGGAGGGAAAGAAACCTAGGTACACCGGTAACGAAGCCCGAGTAGACATTATATTTCTACCAGCCCATCATTAATAAACAAACGAGACGCGCACACATCACATCGAACGAACCCCCGCGGAGAAGGAATTCGGAAACTGCGATGTAGCTAGTAGCTGGTATGCGGACGATATCGACGCTTGCCAGGGCTGACTGAAGCTGACAGCTAGCTAGCTATCAGTAGCACTGCTGGACTGCAGGTGATAACTCCCATGTACCTCTTGTGTGTCCGTGCGCAGTTGGTGTGCGTGTGGGTGGCATTGTATGTTGTATAGAGAGGAGCATTCTGGCGGTCTGAGTGCCAGTATTAGGCGATGTAGAATACATGAACATGGGAGTAAACGCAATTTCGTATTTATTTACTATTATTTTATGCTATGGGAACGATCCGAGTGCCCGTGGCTAGTTGCTTGCTCTGTGGTTAGGACTCTGTGAAATGTTGCTGGCGTGGTAGGAAGGTGGTGTGAGTGCCTGTGAGGTTTGGGCATTTATTTCTGCGCAGTTGGTTGAAGTAGGCATCGAATGAAGGTAGCATTGAGTGTAGCATCGATTTTACAGCATCGCTACGTGTCTAGCGGGCCGGTAGGTAGGGTGCGTGCGTGCATTCGTGCGCGTGCGTGCAATTAGTATAGTGATTGTGTGCGTGTGTGTGTGTGTGTGTGTGTGTGTGTGTGTGTGTGTGTGTGTGTGTGTGTGTGTGTGTGTGTGTGTAGTGTGTGTGACGTGTCGTCGTAGTGTACGTAGTAGTAACGTTCGCTAAGGTCCGTAGGTA
>NW_014579060.1:34502-35630 GCF_000485595.1 Priapulus caudatus
GTGTGTGTGTGTGTGTGTGTGTGTGTGTGTGTGTGTGTGTGTGTGTGTGTGTGTGTGCGTGCGTGCGTGCGTGCGTGCGTGCGTGTGTGCGCGTGTACGTGTGTGCTTTAATGCATACCTATACAGGGCAATATATCAAGAGCTTGAATATATGCATGCAACTTGCGAGAGCAACTGTGAGAATTTTGTTAACGGATAGATATAGAATACAGATACTTCTATATCTACTTCTATAGACACCTCTATTCTATAGCTATGGTTGAAGTAGCGTGTGAAATGAAACCATTTACAGTTCTCGTGGACACGTTATGGAATCATCCAAAGATAATCGTATGAAGCAATCGTTCTCGAATTGTAATTTGATACACTGGTAACCATGGAAACTTGGAGCGTGTAGACAATCAGTGAAAATTGGAACTCGCAACAGCGTCAGCAGCAACAACCGTGGATGCCTGTTGCCACTGACGCACCATGACACTGGCTTCGTAATCTGATAACCACACAATGATTAGTCTTCGAATTCCAAGCGACTATATCGAAGACAGAGAGAGACAACGCTGATCAAATAGACAGCTCAACGCTGCGGATCGCAGTTGAATAAAATCTCCACTTTTACAATTAACCGAAGAAGAATCGTGATGCGAAACTTGGCAGAGAAGAAGCCCGTATCCATGCAGCAGAGTGCGGTGGTTGCCGTGGATACGGGAGGCAGCTGAGAGAGCGTCGCTGTGTATGATCATACGTGTGCGTGGTTGGGAGCATGGGAGCATGCTCTGGTAAAGTCCACTCACTCTCGCCCTACGAGCGATCCATCTTAGAGAGATACGCAGCCTACACGGGTAAGTATTGTCTCGGGAAGACAAAGACATGGGGGTCTGTTGACAGAAACAAACTTAGTCTTAATATTAGTCATCAACTTTTTATCGTGTACCGATGTCAGACACAAAATTACTCCTAATAGTAGTTTTAACATTAACTTTTTCTCGTAGACCATTGTCAGAAACAAAATCAGTCTTACTCTTATATATAGCTGCGTTCACACGTATACACGGCTTAGCTGGTACCGTACTTAGTTGGTGCTAAGTCCGGTTAAAATGCGTTCACACGAGATACACGAGATTCGAGGCT
>NW_014579060.1:37862-40362 GCF_000485595.1 Priapulus caudatus
GCGTGCATGTGTGTTGTGTGTGTGCCTGTGTGTGCGTGCGTGTCCGTGCGTGTGTGTGTGTGTGTGTGTGTGCGCGCTTGCGTGCATGAGTGAGTGTGTGTGCGTGTCCGTGTGTGCGTGTCCGTGCGTGTGTGTGTGTGTGTGTGTGTGCGCGCTTGCGTGCATGAGTGAGTGTGTGTGCGTGTCCGTGTGTGCGTGTCCGTGCGTGTGTGTGTGTGTGTGTGCGCGCGCGCTTGCGTGCATGAGTGAGTGTGTGTGCGCTCGTGAGCGACAAAGGTGTGCCGACAATCACTCGTATTGTGACGTCACCATTCCTCCTCCGCTACCGCCGCTGCTGCTGCTGCTACTGCTGCTGCTGCTGCTGCTGTAAGCTGTCATGCATGACAGCATGAGGAACACAGGATGTAGCCGCAAGGGAGGACCCCTCCCCCCTCCTCCCCCCCCCGACCCACGCTCCGCTAGTGTGTCTGTATGTGACAGACAGACATGAGTTAGTGTGTGTGTGTGTTTGTATGTGACAGCAGTTACACACGCCGCTCGTGTGCGCACCTCTGTTACTGTTACTTGCTGCTGCTGCTGCTACTGCTGCTGTTACGGCTGCTGCTGTTGCTGTTGCTGTTACGGCTGCTGCTATTGCTGCTGCCTCTGCTGCTGTTGCTGTTGCTGTTACTACTGCTGCTGCTACTGCTGCTGCTGCTGCTGCTGCTGCTGCTGTTACTGCTGCTGCTGCTGTTGCTGTTACTGCGGCTGCTGCTGTTGTTGCTGTTGTTGTTGTTACTGCTGCTGCTGCTGTTACTGCTGCTGCTGCTGTTGTTACTGCTGCTGCTGGTGTTACTGCTGCTGCTGCTGTTGCTGTTGCTGCTGCTGCCGCTGCTGCTGCTACTGCTGCTGCTCCTACTCCTCCTGCTACTGCTGCTGCTGCTGCTGCTGCTGCTGCTGCTGCTGCTGCTGCTGCTGCTACTGCTGCTCCCCCTGCTACTGCTGTGCTTGCTCCTGTTTGGTACATGTGAACAAGAATAATCGCGCGTACGTCTGCTTGGTGTATTGTATTGGTGTATTGTTACGTGAGTGAGTGAGACCACACTACGTTTCTAACGGCACACGCTAGCTAGTTGTGGGAGCACCGCCAGGTGCGAAGAAAAACGGGGCATACCTGTGACCACGCAGCAGGTGCAGGAAAGAACGGTCCGGGTTACCTGTGATGTTACATGATATTATACCTGGGATGGTACCTGTTACGTGTTACCTGTGTTTGTTACCTGTGAATACCACACGTATGAACGTGGGTGCGGGGCCATCGTAATAATTGATATACTATGAAACTCCTGAGGATGTCAGTGCAAGAATACCACGGCTAGATGTGTTCACAGTGTTGTGTGACTGCATCCATGCTTGTCAAGTTGTGTGTGTGTCACTGCCTACACGCCTGTGCGTCTATGATTGCCTCCATGCCTGTGTGTGTGTGTGTGTGTGTGTGTGTGTGTGTGTGTGTGTGTGTGTGTGACTGCATCCATGCCTGTGTATGATTGCCTCCATGCCTGTGGGGCTGTATTGTGTGATTACTGGCTGGCTAATTATAGGTCGTGTCGTATTCAGCGATGTCTTTGGTGTCTTAGCGGCGGATAAAGATAAAGAGAGCAGATAAAAACAGCGACGACCACCTCACACACACACACACACACACACACACACACACACACACACACACACACACACACACACACACACACACACACACACACACACACACACGTACGTGACGAGCAACATGGCAGAGTGAGAGTGCCGCATGTATAAGGACAGGACATTCCTGTGGCATTACTACGCGCGTACGTACGCGTGCGCGCGTTCTTGCGGCGGTGTGCGTGGGCGCGCGCGAGCGCGTGTGTGACCGAGCGAGCGGAGATGGAGATGTGTACTTTACCTGTACCGGTCGGCATTCAGCGATTGTGGCCCGTCTGTCTACCTGTGCACGCTTACGCCGGCGCAGGTACGCGCAGGTGGTGTGGAGCGCTGGAGTCTATGGTGGACTATGTTCATGCTTATCATCCCGTGAGGCAGTCTCTATCTATCGCGTGCACGCCGTACGCTGACATTCCGTGATGCAGACGAGCATTCGCTAGCCGTGTCTCAAGTTGAAAAGTCGTGGTAGTTGTTGTAAAAGAAGTTGTGCAGGTGTAAGGTCGTGACGGTTGTTGTAACAGTTGTTGTGAAGTCGTGTGTGAAGTTGAAGTTGTTTGGCGATGTGCCGTGGAGAGGTATTGAAATTGTGAATTGAAATTGTTGAATTGAAGTGTTGCAACTGTTGGATTGAAACTTGGACAGAAGTATTGAAACTGTGAATTGAAACTTGGAATAGAAGTGTATTGCGCTCGTATTTATTTACGATCATTTTTGTGTTGACGGACCTTCCCCCCCCCCCGGGTGGGGGATCAAGGATAGTTTGGGACCCCGCGAATGTGTTTTCGCATATATGTGCTAAACTAATCAGGGGTGCTAC
>NW_014579060.1:49125-50761 GCF_000485595.1 Priapulus caudatus
TCTCTCTCTCTCTCTCTCTCTCTCTCTGTCTGTCTCTGTCTCTCTCTCTCTCTCCCTCTCTGTCTCTCTCTCTCTCTGTGTCGCTCTCTCTCTCTTTCTCTCTATCTCTCTCTTTCTTTCTCTCTCTGCGCGTGGCGAATAACGATTCGTATCAAAGCCTCTGCTGCAGCTACAGCTGTCACCATCGCTGCACGATCGCCCATCCCCCCAATCCCATGATCGCCCATCCCCCCAATCTCTCATCCTAGGACACCTAGTTTTACCTAGGACACTAGTACGGCGAACCGACTCCCACCCCCCGCGTTACTCTTTTAGGTGGGCTACACTTATTAGTGCTGAGAGGGTCTATGTCCCCCAGGGTACTGCCGGAACGTACCCTGGGTACGGTCCGGTATACAGGAACGTACCCTGGTCACTATTTGATATGGTTAGGGTTAGGGAGTAGGCGTAGGCGACTCCCTAGACTCGTTAGCGGAGTAGGCGAAGTACGGTCCGGCATATTAGATAGTACCAGGGTACGTTCCGGTATACCGGACCGTACCCAGGGTACGTTCCGGCAGTACCCTGTGGGTCTAGACCCTCTCAGCTCTAGTACTCTCTTCTCCACCCCCCTCTCTCTGAGAGCTGGGTCTAATATAGATGGGCGACGTCCTCGTTTTCCTGTGCCTAACCCATAGTGCAAATACCGTTTGCAGCCATCTAGTTTCATCGGTCGTTTTCGTGCCCTGTAGGGCTCAAAGTCTATCTATAAATGTACTGTAATTGCCACTCTGAGCGTCTACATCTGTTTTATAGGCCTTTGTGAGGATTGATACGTATATAGGCACCTAAATGTTCATAACTGTCTAGGAGAATACAGTATGTGAGATAGCAGGTTGTAATAGACGCTATATAGTACAATGCCATATGTGTAGTGCAGAGAAGTGAGCATAGAAAGAGCGCGCTAGAACTTTACTACTGCTATTCTGTACATATCTCTGGCTGTGAGTGTGTCCGTGTCTGTGGTGATGCGGGAAATCTTCATGTAACAAGTGGAAGCTAGTTAACATGTGCAACTAGATGTAACTTGTAAGGCTGCATGATGGCTATGTAACTTGTGCGACTGTATGGTAGCTCTGTAGCTTGTAAGATTGTATAATGGCTACGTAAGGTGTAAGATTGTCTCAGAAGTAGATAATAGGGAATTAGGAATAGGGAATAGGGAATTCCCTATTATCTACTTCTGATTGTATGATACTTATATGTAACTTGTAAGACTGTGTGATGGTTACGTAACTTGTAAGACTGTATAGTCACTGCGTAAGACTGGCTGGTGGGTTATTAGATTATATAGTTGTTGCCACGTCATCTTGGTTTGTACTCTAGGAAACCATTACAGTGTAAAATTAATGCCATGTATGCTATATATATATATATATATATGTATCAGGGAAAAACATATAATTTATTTTTCGGGGGCTACTTTTCAAGCTCGCGTGCATGAAAATAGCACTCTAAAATTTGGTTTGCCTTGAACTCTATGCAAATTTACGGGGGCTCTTTTTGGCATTTCCGGGGCTCTTTTTGGCATTTTGGGGGCTAAATCGCCCCGAGCCCCTGTGTATTTTTTTCACTGATATATATATATATATATATA
>NW_014579060.1:50771-52515 GCF_000485595.1 Priapulus caudatus
CGGGGCTCTTTTTGGCATTTCCGGGGCTCTTTTTGGCATTTTGGGGGCTAAATCGCCCCGAGCCCTGTGTATTTTTCTACTGATATATATATATATATATATACATACATCAATTATATTTAAATAAATAAATATGTATGTGGTTCGGTGCATACTCGCAGGCGTGCATGTGTGTGCACGTGCGTGCGTGCATGTGTGCGTGCATGCGTGCGTGCGTGCGTGCGTGCATGTGTGCGTGCGTGCGTGCGTGCGTGCGTGCATGTGTGCGTGCATGTGTGTGCGGCGTGCGTGCATGTGTGCGTGCATGTGTGCGTGCGTGCGTGCGTGCGTGCGTGCGTGCGTGCGTGCATGTGTGCGTGCGTGCGTGTGTGCGTGCGTGCGTGCGTGCGTGTGAGCTACGAATCTGATGCCTATTCATCAGCTGCCAATTATATCCCACTACTCAGCATCAACCCATAACAGCCTGACCCTGTCAATACTATATCGACATGCCAATGCATCTATCTAGAGATGCCAACACATATTTGAAGCAATCTGTAGTTTCTGGCCATCAAATTAGTAGGTGACCTGAGTTTGCTAGGGGGGTCCGGCATGCCCCCCGGAAAATTTTTTAATTCTGAGATGCAATTTCTTGCATTCTGGGGGTCAAAAATGACAATAAATTGACAAAAAATGACAATAATTGACAAAAAAATTTTTTTTTTAGATGGCCATCAAATTAGTAGGTGACCTGAGTTTGCTAGGGGGGTCCGGCATGCCCCCCGGAAAATTTTTTGATTCTGAGATGCAATTTCTTGCATTCTGGGGGTCAAAAATGACAATAAATAGACAAAAAATGACAATAATTGACAAAAAATTTTTTTTTTTAGATAACAGTGAAATTCGTAGTTTGATACAAACTGGTCGTAGTGGTGCAAAAGGAATAGAAATTCGTATAAAATACGGATAAATCGTAGTGGTTGGCATCTCTGTCTGTCGCATCACTGACCACCTCCTCGCTATCTGCCTTTCCAGACTGTAACTACACGTGCCACCACAAGTGTCGCCAGCTGGTGTCGCTCGACTGCACTAACCCGCTGCGTGAGATGCCGGCCGAGACGTCTCTGATTTCGCAGCTCATCGAGGAGCAACCGAGTCCGTCCACAACTCTCAGCTCGCTCTCTAACGGCTCCGTCGTGTCTTGTGTGAGTATAGGTGGCGCCACCATCGGCGGTTGCGAACGCCCTAGAATTAGGAACATGGCCTATTGTACAGGCGACATTGTACTGTACAGGCGACATTATATTTAACAGGCAACAATACTGTTTAGGCAACATTATACTATACAGATAACAATTACACTGTGCGACCAACGTTTTACCGTACAGGCAACATTGTACCATATAGTCAACATTACACTGTACAGGCAACATTATACTGTAAAGACAACATACTGTACATACAGGACACATTATACCATACAGCCAACATTATACTATATGAGCAACATTACACTGTACAGGCAACATTATACTATACAAGCAACATTACACTGTACAAGCAACATTACACTGTACAGGCAACATGATACTATACAAGCAACATTACACTGTATGAGCAACATTACAATGTACAGGCAACATTATACTATACAAGCAACATTACACTGTACATACAACATTATACTATACAAGCAACATTACACTGTACAGGCAACATTATACTATACAAGCAACATTACACTGTATGATCAACATTACACTGT
>NW_014579060.1:55630-58840 GCF_000485595.1 Priapulus caudatus
AGGTGTTCAAGGTTGTCGCAGGTACCAAGGTGTTCAAAGGTGGTCAAGGTTGTCGCAGGTACCAAGGTGTTCAAGGGTGATCAAGGGTGTCGCTAGTACCACTGATTTGCTCACAAAATTACGTATTTGTGATGAATGGTTCGGTAAAGTCACGACATATTGTATCTTGTATCTCGCCTATCAGTACGTAGTGTCGGACATCTCTTTAAAATTTCCGATACTATTCTAATAAGCTACATGCCTATCTGCATACATCTATAGGCTTCAGTCTATGCTCACATGTTCGCAGTTGCTAGAAACATTAGAATAAACATTAAAGATCGGACAACAGCCATCTTCGCTAATTAAGATGACTATGGTGAAGGATATCAGAGGAGTATAGGGGGCGCTGTAAACTAGCAGCGAGACACTGGGGTCAATTGGCAGCGATTGCCTGTAAATATTGTACATTATTATGGAAACCCTAGTGTTGTAAATCGAGGTGTTTCTCACGGCGGATAATCCCTTGGGATCGTACTGCACGTCGCCGGGATAATTCGCGAGTGCTTCGTGTTTCACGGGCGTGATAAGCAGGTACGCGTGAAAGGGCACCTTTAGTTTTCATTAGTTTTATTATTTTTCGAGAACTGCCCGTTGGATTGACGTCGCGTACGAGTTTCCCATCAGCATTTATAATTGGCTGACACTGAGATGATTTTTCAGTATTTCGTCAGCACTGGATATAAAATATACGAGTAACGCGTGCAATAGAATGAACGAGTCGCTGCGAGCGCGCGAGACAATGCCGGACTCGTTTACGAGTAAATATACCTATCCCTGTAAAAAAATTATTTGTACATGTAAAGCAAATTGTAATATGTAAAGCTGTTGAATTAAAGATGGAATCTTGCAAATATATTACGTAACTTGTCTGTTTTGGTTTTCGAAAGCGTTTACATGTCGACAAACGCATTGAATAACGTGAACACGCGGTTGTGGGTTTTTCACGTTTTTATGTATAAAATGCAACCTATCAAAACAGTAAACATTAACATGCACGTTAAATACAGAATAGTATCAATGTGTGTGCATGAACACGCGTTTTAAAGCAAATATTTCTGCCACCATTCAACTGGAAGTAACTATGGAATTTTCTTGCATCATATCTTTACATTGTGACTGTTTAGATGTAGCATTCTTTCTGCAGACGTTAGCTGTTGTCAGTCAAACGGATTGTAAGAGATACCTACACACCACACTTCATCTTGCCCAGTGCTAGCAAATTTCTGGGAGAAATTAGTATTAAAAAATTTATTACATTGTCGACCGCAAAAGGAGCATCGTCCCCCAATGAAACGCACTTAACTACCGCATATCGCGAGTCGTGAAACAAACACCATTTCATTCTCTCACAACTATAAACTAACGTCTTGTGACTGTTATACGCAAAGTACAAATAGCTCCGTCGTTACTGCTTGCAATCTTGGTTGTCTATCGCCGACGTTCGGTTACTGCGAAGCCTTCACTGCACCCTGACTGCCAGTCCTGCCCTGGGATGACCCCTTCTGGGACTTCTGGGATGAATGAGAGTGATGACTGCGTTGTGAGGTGACCTGAAACATAGGCAAAATGTAGGAACAGGAAGGATCGATAATGTATTCATATCGCTGAACATAAGTGGTCGTGTCTTGCTGTATGGTTCCCACAAAAGTAAATTATTTTTTCAATTATTTTTCAAGGACAATCTGTAAGAAGAAGTTTTAGCTTTTTAGAGTCATCGTATATACCTTAGAAGTTAGATTCATATATAAGGTAGTTCTCTCTCTCTCTTTCTCTCTCGTCTCTCTCTCTCTTCTCTCCTGTCTCTCTTCTCTCTCTTTCTCTCTCTTCTCTCTCTTATCTCTCTGTCTCTGTCTTTCTCTCTCTCTCTCTCTCTCTCTCTCTCTCTCTCTCTTTTCTCTCTGCTCTCTCTCTCTCTCTCTCTCTCGTCTCTCGTCGGCTCTTCTTCTTCTCATCTCTTGCCTCTCCTCTTCTCTCCTCTCTCTCTACTCTCTTTCGCGCTTTCGCTCTCTCTCTCTCTCTCTCTCTCGTCTTCTCTCTCTCTCGCTCTTCTGTCTCTCTTCTCTCCTCTTCATCTCTCTATTATATATATAATATATATACGCAAGAACCAAATTACACAAGCAATAATAGACTAAAAGCATAATAAATATAAATAACTCCGAAATCAAATAAATGTAAATCATCGTGTAGACATCTATGAAACCCTCGTCTCTCACTCAGTCTTGCCACAAAATAGTGCGAGCTTCTGCACTTTTTTCCACAATTTACAAGCATATATATACTCGAATTGTGCAAATTTCTACGGCGAGACCGGGAAAGCACGGTTAAAATCGTGTAGTAGCCAAGTTACGTCGCCTGTTTGATCCGGTTTGGGCCGGGATGTGGTAGCGTGTACGAGCATTTCTCGCTGCAGTGATACCACGTCTGAGGAGGTTATCGAAGCCTTGCTGAAGAAGTTCAAGGTGTCTGACAATCCTTAGGCAGGAAGTTTCGTCGCCTCGACGCCGATGAAGTTTGCCGTCTCCAAGTTGTGACGGAGCGAGTCACCGACGAGAGGCACAAAGGTAAGTGGAACTGTCGGCTCATGGTTGGGTACAGTCCATTGTCCGTCCACAATCGCCACGGTAGGTGGGCCGTGTTTTCTCCACACTTCTCTTTTTCTCTCTCTCTCCCTCTCTCGGCTCCGCTCTCCGCTCTTTCGATTATCCCTTCCTCTCTCCTCCTGGACTTGCTCCCTTCCTCCTCTGCTCCTACTCTCTCCTCTCTCTCTTCTCTCTCTCTTCTCTCTCTCTCTCTCTCTCTCTCTCTCTCTCTCTCTCTTCTCTCTCTCTCCTCTCTCTCTGCGCTCACTCTCTGCTCTCTCTCGTGTCTCTCTGTCTCTCTGTCTCTCTCTCTCTCTCTCTTCCTCTCTGCTCTCTCTCTCTGGTCGTGTCTCTGCTGTCGCGCCGTGTCTCTGTCTCTCTGTCTCTCTCTCTCTCTCTGTCTCTTCTGTCTCTCTTGTCTCATGCTGTCTCTTCTGTCTCTTCTGGTCTCTCTGTCTGCGTCTCTCTGTAGTTGTGTTGTGTGTGTGTGTCGCGTGGCGTGCGTCGGTGCATTGTGCGTGGTTCTGGTGCATTGATGTGATTGAATGCCGTTGATTCTGTTGCGTGTGTACTTGTAGCATAGCAA
>NW_014579060.1:58865-61604 GCF_000485595.1 Priapulus caudatus
AAAATAGGGTTGTTTTACGACGAGGTGGCCGGGACAGCAGACATTAACAGACCGCTATAGGCCGGCGATTACCGAGTACACAATAGTTGTTTCATATGTCATTCGCACGTCTTGTCATTTTATTATTGTTAACATGTCAACACTATGATTCTATCGTATTTTTTCGTCCATGAAAAATGATCTTTCAAGTACATGTAATTTGGTAGTATCATCATACATTGAAAAATAAAGGATTTTAATGAATAATAATCATAATAAACAGTATTCTGCGGCTATCTGTAGTCTCGACTTCATCTGCTGTTATGAGTAACAGCAATAACAGTGAATCAAAGATAAGTGCACGTTAATTTCCCGTTGCCCCTTCGTCGAGGATGGATAGTCGCCACGATCAGTGACAAGATGGAAAAACTTTTTCAGTAATATGGCCGTAGTTTCACCCGAAACGTTTTCACTTCCCGAGGACAAAATGTATATACTCATATAATCCGACGCACGCGTGGACGTGCACATACTCGCGTGATGGTGCGCCCGTCGGTGTGTCCTGTATGTGTGCTTGTGGGACTATAAAAGGTATTATAGCCGCATAATCCAGTATTTCTCGTGCTTTGGGGCAGTGTTGAAGAATGTTGAGCTGAAAACCGGCCATATTGTCCTCGGCAAACTTTTTATACGTGCAAAACTGATAGCGTGGGCGCATACTATCGCGCGACGAGGGAGGACGGGAGAATATCAGAGAGGGAAGGGAGTTAGAGGGGAGAGAGGAAGGAAAGGTGAGAAAAGGAGAGAAGGCGGAGGGGAGGGAATAATGCAGACGAAGATGTGCACACATCATGCGCAGTTAACATCACGGCGCGACAAGACTGCACGTACGGCACAAACGACACACACACGGGCACGGATGACATATTCCTTCTAATTAAATTACTTCTCTCGCTCTTCCCGCTCACGCCTCTCCTCTCTGTGACTCTCGAGACCCGCCTTTTCTCTCTCTCGTCTCTCTTTCTCTCTTCTTCTCTTCTCTCTCTCTCTCTCTCTCACTTTCTCTGTCTTTCTTCTCTTCCTCTCGTCTCTCTCTCCCTACTCTCTACACACAACACACCACTCTCTCTACTCTTCTTTCTCCCTTGCTCTCTCTCGCTCTCTCTCTCTCTTCTCTCTCCTCCTCCTCTCTCTCGCTCTCTCTGTCTCTCGCTCTTCTGCGTGTGTCTCTCTCTCTCTCTTTCTCTCTCTCGTCTCTCTCGATCTCTCTCTCTCTCTCTCTACTCGTCTCTCTCTCTCTCTCGGGCTGCTCTCTTCTCTCTCTCTCGTCTCTCGCGGCTCATCTCTCTTCGTCTCTCTTCTCATCGTCTCTCTCTTCGCTTCGCTCTCGCGAGTCTCTCTCTCCTCTCTCTCTCTCCTGTCTCTCTCTTTCCTCCCTCTTGCCTCTCTTCTCTCTTGGTATCCATCCCTCCCGCGGTCTCTCTCGCTCTCGCTCTCTCTACTCTCTCTTCGTCGATCTATCGATAGTAATTCTCCTCTCTCCCTCTGTAGTTGTGATTAGACGGATATCAACAGAAGAGCACCCTCTATGGCTGTGTTTGCAGTGGGGTCGAGCAAATGCCAGGAGTCTGGTGATGCAAGAGAATGAGACTGGCGAAATAGCAGTAAGTATATGTGCTTTAACGACTGCAGATGGCAGCACAAGCTCCTATATTACCATGCAGTAATTGTGTAATTTATTAATTCAGTATAACCAGTGGTTAAACCTCCTACTTCTAAAATGGTCAATGAGATATCATTGCTATGATAAGTTTTACTAAAGAACTCCATTTTTTATTGCTCAAATCTCATGAGAAGACCCCATTTTAATGCTCACTTTAAAAAAAACCTACCAGCCACTACCCAGCTGTGGTACATATCACCCAAAACTTCAGAGGTTATTTTCCCCACCCCAATCCACTCTCACCTTTTCACGGACACAGTTGGTATATGTTAGAGCATCCAGCAACACGTCCCATTGTCAACTTTATCCGCCGAATGTAACCTCATTCAAAATTTACATTCGTATTCACGTATCCTTTGCCAGTGGGAAGTGTTCAGCATACCGGAGTTGGAAAACTTCCTGCGAATCCTCTCCAAGGAAGAAGCTGACTACGAACAGCAAGTGCGGAAGCGCTACGACTCGTACAGAAACCGCCTACAGGGGGCGCTAAGTAAAGTCGAGCCAAGTTTGCGCGGGCAAGATACATAGTGCTTAGCGTGGAGGGGCAAAGAAGTTTGAGATGTTACTATCTAGAGAAGATGCTGGAGAAGATAGATAGCTCCCTGTATGTTCCTCTACTAAACTGAGTCTAGTCCCATAGTTTTCTTCCATAACTTACCTCACGGAGACAACAGGCAGATACAATTCTACTCTGTAATATGTCCAGTCAGATGTGCCACTAGTACCTTCAAGGGTGTTGCAGGTATCAAGGTGTTCAAGGGTGTTGCAGGTACCAAGGTGTTCAAGGGTGATCAAGGGTGTCGCAGGTACCAAGGTGTTTAAGGGTGATCAAGGGTGTCGCAGGTACCAAGGTGTTCAAGGGTGATCAAGGGTGTCGCAGGTACCAAGGTGTTTAAGGGTGATCAAGGGTGTCGCAGGTACCAAGGTGTTTAAGGGTGATCAAGGGTGTCGCAGGTACCAAGGTGTTTAAGGGTGATCAAGGGTGTCGCAGGTACCAAGGTGTTTAAGGGTGATCAAGGGTGTCGCAGGTACCAAGG
>NW_014579060.1:64993-66705 GCF_000485595.1 Priapulus caudatus
CTCTCTCTCTCTCTCTCTCTCTCTCTCTCTCTCTCTCTCTCTCTCTCTCTCTCTCTGTCTGTCTGTCTCTCTCTCTGTTTCTGAAAGGAGGGAGGGACGGAAGGAGGGAGGAAGCTGAGGCTAAAAACCAGCAATTTGCCTGAATAAAATTCACCGTGCTAACGAGGTCGTAGGCGATACCATTTGGAAAAGGGGGATCACTTATTCCCGAGAGAATATAACCTGATATAGATTAACGTACCATATAAATAGATAGACATATCAGATATAGATAGATAGAAATAGATAGAATACCAAATCTTGAATGAAAAGGTATTAATTATTGGTATTTTCCTGGTTTTTTAGTGGATTCTAAATGGTACATTGTTACTGCTAGGTACTCAATACATGGTTTCCACAAAAGTGTGAATTATTTTTCCAAAGACTTCAAGGACTTGGACCTATTTCCAAGGACATTCAATGACAAAAGGAAAAACTAAGGACTTTCAAGGACAAAGGACATAATTCAAAGACTCACGGGCTGTGGGGACCCTGAGTTGGGTTCCTGTACTAGCAGCAGCTATATCTATAGATAGAGTCAAACCTCTATCAGAAGATACTTCTATAGAGTAAACACCTGTCTATAGCGGTCACATTTCCTATGTAAATACAGTGAAAGCACTACCTAGAAACCAAACACCACCTCTATAGAAAAGACACCTGTCTATAAAGGGGTACGCCGCATTCCCCCCCAAGTGACATTTATACACAAGGTTGACTGTACCCCGGTAATCACGACAACAATCAATATCAACAACAACAATAACAAACAACAATGAAACAAATAAACAAACAACAAACAACGAGTCATAATTTTACAGGGATGGTATCGCTAACCACGAGAGGGGCTTCCTCGTCCGACTCCTGCTCCTCCTCGGAAGACTCCGGCTTCTTCTCTACCTTTGCCTTTTTCACTTGCTGAACCGGTCCCCGATCCCCTTCTCCTCTCTTCCCGACTCCCGGAGTATTCTGCAAGGAAAGCTGATGTACGAATGGTTGCGCACGTACGTAGGTAGCGACTGCACGCATGTGCGCGTTCACGAACGCATGTGCGTACTTAATTGCACATCACTGTATAGAACAAATTTGTCGTAACTTGTTATTATATGTCGAATGTATCAATAGTTGTAGTAGAAGACACTCAAAATTAGCAGCGATGGGCATATCCCTGAAAGATGCTACAATGCTGCTGCTCCTTTATATATCGATGTTACCTAATTAGCCGCCCTAATTAATTGTTCAGCAGTACAACTTGTACATACATTGACCTCATTGAAGATTTTCATGTCGACTTCCAGCGAATCTCGGTACGGTTTTTTTTCTGATTCAGTCATCGCTGTCCATGTGGCTCCACCTATTGGCACAGCAATATCAAGCACGTAGAAGTAATGCTAAGATTGGTTACATTTCAAACTCATGCAGGCATCGATTAATACCCCCGTCACACTGGACGGCGACCATCCGCGACCGTACGGCGACCAGAAAATGTACAAGGTCGCCGACAAACGCGAACACAACGCGAGAAAAAGTCCCAACAAATTACAAACTTGAAAAAAAACGGCGCTCTTACCGCGACCTGTGCGATCATACCGCGTTCTCACGGCGCGCCCGCCATGACCTCTCCGCGCTTATGGCGTTTCTATTGAGATCTATGGGCTTGGCAACGGCGATCA
>NW_014579060.1:67502-70750 GCF_000485595.1 Priapulus caudatus
TATATAATATTTTTATTCCTGCACAGTTATGTATTAGTAGATCTAACACAGATTACTGTCAAATTAACCTGTTATACTCACCAAGCTTTGCAATATCAGTCACTGACATGCCTTTGTCAGCCACCTGTTTTCTAAACTCGGCCATGAATCGGAAATATGCCGACAACGGACGCTTTGGCTTATTTGGGTCCCTGCTTGGCCGGTACAACTTCATCTGTAAACACATGATAAACAAATTAGCATGAACTGCATTGTTGCTGCATGGTACGATACAAGGTTTCACTTAGAGAATGCTTACAAAAATAGTATTAGAAATATTAATAGCAGCTCATCCTTCAGTTCAGGATGGGTAGCTTTTTAGCAGGATGGGTTTACTATAGGTTACATAGTAAAACTTCAAATATTCTTTAACAGGTCAGGCTGGGATTACAGACTTATTTCCAACTGATATATATATATATTAATCATTTCCCGACAAGGCAGTTAAATCTGACAACAGGCTGAATACACAAGAGTATTACATAACATGCTAACTGCTATTGCGTTAGAAATGATAGATGTAAGTCAGATACAAAATGGCACCTCTTCCTGGTAGCGTGCTTTATCCTTTGCTGCCTGATCACTGAACGGCTTCTTCTGCTCTTCGCTTAGTTTCGACCACTTCTCCGCCGCCACCTTCGTCAGCTCTGTCATCTGACAATGAATGCAGATTTTCATACATGCCAATTACGCACCTGTGTGTGTGTGTACACAGCTAAAGCACCCGTGATAACTGCCTATACCGGAAACACATTGAAACCTGAGATACTCTAGCAGATGTTTAGCTTAGAATTAGTGCACGTGTGTAGTAGAATATATAGACTAGTAGGGCTGAGGGGGACTATGCCCCCCAAGGTACTGCCGGAACGTACCCTGGTACTATCTAATGTGCCGGACCGTATCTCGCCTACTCCACTAACGAGTCTAGGTATAGTCGCCTACGCCTACTTCCTAACCTTAACCCTAACCCTAACCATATCAGATAGTTACCAGGTTAACGTTCCGGTATACCGGACCGTACCCAGCTAGGCTACATTCCGGCAGTACCCTGGGGGACATAAACCCTATGAGCACTAGTAGGTGTGTTAATTGAACAGTTGAATTGAACCTGCGCAACTTGTGCTGGGGGAAGAACTACTGCCACTACCAGTTCTATATTCTACATAGAAGCAAATGTATTTGATATATCATGTTACCGTATATCATGAACAGAGTATACATATGTCCATGTTATTAGTGTTCTAGTATTACATCCAGAAAGAGTGAGCTACCGCCACACAATGTGTTCTTTTGATAGCGACAGAATATTCAGTATTCGAGTATGATGAAGCGTATGCAAGTGGGATTGGTTAGAAGTCAATCTAGAATCTATAATTAGAAGTTAATGCCAATGTCTAGACTAATGCGTGACTTACCGATGACATCTTTGTTCCTTCACTGGCCAGCTGCTCACGGAACGCCTTCATGAAGAACAGATAGGCACTAGAGCCTCTCTTCGGTGCATTTGGATCCTTTGCTTTCCTTTTTCTTTTCGCCTTACCTTCATTACCAGTTGTTGCAAGCACAGGCCTCGTTGCCTTTAATTTGGTATCTTCCTTGGATGCTGAGATGTTACAACAATAAGCAGTTTTAACGAACTGTCTATATCATAAACGGACGACTGAAATCAATCTTATCATCATTACGATCACTATCACTATCAGTAAAGACAGTATCAATCATTCTTTCGTGGTGTAACTGTAAGATTATGTTGTAACCCTACGCTAAAGACGTACTAGTTACGGTAGGTAGTGTTAAAAAAATGAATGTAGGCCCTAGTGATGAACACCAATTACTCGAATACAATTCCATTTCTTACGTATTTCACGCGCACTACTTCTTCTTTTAGAATTATTCATAAATATATTAAACCAATGTCTACCCATTATTCCTAGAGCTAGAGGCTGTTGACACAGATTTCAATTTTCCCGAGTGCACAGTAGATTAGACAAGGCTCCTCTAACTACACTGGCTGCTGGAGTAACTCGATTTCCCGCCTGCTAAGCATGAGCAGACGCTTACGTGTGGCTGGTAACGCCATCTGTTAGACACTTGAGAGTTCAAATTATACAATTTATGAAAATTCAAAAACGTCGCAAATTTCTTTAGTTTTTATCGCAGTTTATTAAGATTAAACAGTAGCTAAAGTAATGCTTGGTGCTTCGCCCATTAGAAAGGAATACGTCTGAATTACTAGTCCAAGAAAGTGTGTGTGTGTGTGAGAGAGAGAAAAAAAAGGGGGGGAGGGAGGGAAGGAGGCGAGTGTTAGTGTGTTAGCGCATACGCAATATCTCACCAAGAGGAGTTTATATTTTGTGATAGAATATGATTTTAAAATAGTTAGGGCTATCTCTCCGCCTAAGATTTCCCAATAACCCTTTATCGAGTAGACTGTTTATAATTAGGAGAGCGCCTATGCATGTATGGGTACAAAACACCTATTCTTATGCCGCTCGCGTCCTTGCCTCCTGCCTCCTCCGATCCCTCGCTCAGCCTTCTCCTTCTTCTCCCGCCCCAAACTATCTTCTCTGCCGCCTTTCCTCAGTCTCCCATCCCCTCCCCCCTCAGCAAGCAATATTATGAAGTTTGCCTCTGACGGCACTGCACGCCTAACACGGTGCGCGCGCATGCGCAATATCTCCCGAGAGCAATCGTATTTTGCAAAGATTATGCATTTGAAATGAAGAGGAGTTATCCTAGCATAGATTTCTGTGATAACATTCCTTCTGTAGACATCATTTAAGAAATAGGAGGAATACCTTGCATGTAAGGTCCCGGCTGCGTATACCAGCCAGTACACAATCTGGCTATGTTGGTGGGTTAGCGCATGCGCAATATATCACAAGAGGAGTTATATTTTGTGATGAATATGCATTTAAAATGGTTAGGGGGTATCTCCGCCTAGATTTCCCCAATGACCCTTTATCAGTAGACCTTGTTTATAATTAGGAGAGCGCCCTAGCATGTAGGGTACAAAACACCTACTTTATGCGCTCGCGTCCTTCCCCTTGTCTCTCCTGTCCCTCGTTCAGCCTTCTCCTTCTTCTCCCGCCCCCAACTATTTTCTCTGTCGCCTTTCCTCAGTCTCCCATCCCCTCCCCCCTCAGCAAGCAATATTATGAAGTTTGCCTCTGACGGCACTGCACGCCTAACACGGTGCGCGCGCATGC
>NW_014579060.1:73312-76091 GCF_000485595.1 Priapulus caudatus
GTGTTTTGCAAAGATTATTCATTTAAAATGAAGAGGAGTTATCCTAGCATCGATTTCTATGATAACATTCCATCAGTAGACATCATTTGAGAAATAGGAGGAATACCTTGCAGGTAAGGTCCCGGCTGTGTATACCAGCCAGTACACAATCAGACTATGTTAGTGTGTTAGCGCATGCGCAATATATCACCAGAGGAGTTATATTTTGTGACGAATATGCATTTAAAATGGTTAGGGGGTATCTCCGCCTAGATTTCCATAATAAACTTTCATCAGTAGACTTGGTTTATAATTAGGAGAGCGCTCTAGCATGTAGGGTACAAAACACCTACTTTATGCACTCGCGTCCTTCCCCTTGCCTCTCCTGTCCCTCGCTCAGCCTTCTCCTTCTTCTCCCGCCCCAACTATTTTTTCTGCCGCCTTTCCTCAGTCTCCCATTCCCTCCCCCTTCAGCAAGCAATATTATGAAGTTTGCCTTTGACGGCACTGCACGCCTAACACGGTGCGCGCGCATGCGCAATGTTTCCAGAGAGCAATTGTATTTTGCAAAGATTATTCATTTAAAATGAAGAGGAGTTATCCTAGCATCGATTTCTATGATAACATTCTATCAGTAGACATCATTTAAGAAATAGGAGGAATACCTTGCATGTAAGGTCCCGGCTGCGTATACCAGCCAGTACACAATCTGGTTATGTTAGTGTGTTAGCGCATGCGCAATATCTCACCAGAGGAGTGATATTTTGTGACGAATATGCATTTAAAATGGTTAGGGGGTATCTCCGCCTAGATTTCCCTAATAACCCTTTATCAGTAGACCTGGTTTATAATTAGGAGAGCGCCCTAGCATGTAGGGTACAAAACACCTACTTTATGCACTCGCGTCCTTCCCCTTGCCTCTCCTGTCCCTCGCTCAGCCTTCTCCTTCTTCTCCCGCCCCCAACTATCTTCTCTGCCGCCTTTCCTCAGTCTCCCATCTCCTCTCTTTCTCATGCAGCAAGCTATATTATGAAGTTTGCCTCAGACGGCGCTGCACGCCTAACACGGTGCGCGCGCATGCGCAATATCTCACCAGAAGAGTTATATTTTGTGATGAATATGCATTTAAAATGGTTAGGGGGTATCTCCGCCTAGATTTCCCTAATAACCCTTTATCAGTAGACCTGGTTTATAATTAGGAGAGCGCCCTAGCATGTAGGGTACAAAACACCTACTTTATGCTCTCGCGTCCTTCCCCTTGCCTCTCCTGTCCCTCGCTCAGCCTTCTCCTTCTTCTCCCGCCCCCAACTATCTTCTCTGCTGCCTTTCCTCAGTCTCCCATCTCCTCTCTTTCTCATGCAGCAAGCTATATTATGAAGTTTGCCTCAGACGGCATNTTTGTGATGAATATACATTTAAAATGGTTAGGGGATATCTCAGCATAGATTTCGCGAATGAACTTTTATCAGTAGACCTGGGTTTATAATTTAGAGATCGCCCTAGCATGTAGGATACAAAACACCTACTTTATGCCCTCGCGTCCTACCCCTTGCCTTCCCTGTCCCTCGCTCAGCCTCCTTCTTCTTATACCGCTCCCAGCTATCTTTCCTGCCACCTTTCCTCAGTCTACCATCCCCTATTTTCCTTAGCAAGCAATATTATAATGTTTGCCTTAGACGGCACTACAGGCCTAACACGGTGCGCGCACATGCGCAATATCTCCCGTGAGAAATCGAATTTTTTTTAAAGATTATGCATTTAATATAAAGAGGAGTTATCCTAGCATAGATTTATATGATAACATTCCATCAGTAAACATCATTTAATACATAGGAGGAAGACCCTGCATGTAAGGTCACCGCTGCGTATACCAGCCAGTACACAATCTGGCTACGTTAGTGTGTTAGCACATGCGCAATATCTCATCAGAGGAGTTATATTTTGTGACGAATATGCATTTAAAATGGTTAGGGCGTATCGCAGCATAGATTTCCCTAACAAACTTTTATTAGTAGACCTGTGTTTATAATTTGGAGATCGCCCTAGCATGTAGGATACAAAACACCTACTTTATGCCCTCGCATCCTACCCCTTGCCTTCCCTGTCCCTCGCTCAGCCTCCTTGTTCTTCTACCGCTCCCAGCTATCTTTCCTGCCACCTTTCCTCAGTCGACCATCCCCTATTTCCCTCAGCAAGCAATATTATAATGTTTGCCTCAGGCGGCACTGCAGGCCTAACACGGTGCGCGCACATACGCAATATCTCCCGTGAGAAATAGAATTTTGGAAAGATTATGCATTTAATATAAAGAGGAGTTATCCTAGCATAGATTTATATGATAACATTCCATCAGTAGACATCATTTAATACATAGGAAGAAGACCCTGCATGGAAAGTCTTCGCTGCATATACCAGCCAGTACACAATCTGGCTACGTTAGTGTGTTAGTGCATGCGTAATATCTCACCAGAAGAGTCATAATTTGTGATGAATATGCATTTAAAATGGTTAGAGGATATCTCAGCATAGATTTCCCGAATGAACTTTTATCAGTAGACCTGTGTTTATAATTAGGAGAGCGCCCTAGCATGTAGTGTACAAAACACCTACTTTATGCCCTCGCGTCCTACCCCTTGCCTCCCCTGTCCCTCGCTCAGCCTTCTTCTTCTTCTACTGCCCCCAGTTGTCTTCCATGCCGCCTTTCTTCAGTCTCCAATCTCCTCTCCCCCTTAGCAAGCTATATTATAAAGTTTGCCTCTGACGGCACTGCACGCCTAACACGGTGCGCGCGCATGCGCCA
>NW_014579061.1:0-1099 GCF_000485595.1 Priapulus caudatus
GATATGAAGTGTGTAAGTTACATGGAGGATATGGAGTGTGTAAGTTATACTGAGGATATGGAGTGTGTAAGTTACAGGGAGGATATGGAGTGTGTAAGTTACAGGGAGGATAGGGAGTGTGTAAGTTACAGGGAGGATATGGAGTGTGTAAGTTACAGGGAGGATATGGAGTGTGTAAGTTAGAGGGAGGATAGGGAGTGTGTAAGTTATACTGAAGACAGGGAGTGTGTAAGTTACAGGGAGGATATGGAGTATGTAAGTCAGAGGGAGGATAGAGAGTGTGTAAGTTACAGGGAGGATATGGAGTGTGTAAGTTACAGGGAGGATATGGAGTGTGTAAGTTACAGGGAGGATAGAGACTATGTAAGTTACAGGGAGGATAGGTAATAGTAACTTACACACTCCATATCCTCCCTGTAACTTACACACTCCATATCCTCCCTGTAACTTACACACTCCATATCCTCCCTGTAACTTAAGGGAGGATAGGAGTGTGTAAGTTACAGGGAGGATAGGGAGTATGTAACTTACAGGAAGGATATGGAGTGTGTAAGTTACAGGGAGGATAGGGAGTGTGTAAGTTACAGGGAGGATATGGAGTGTGTAGGTTATACTGAGGATATGGAGTGTGTAAGTTACAGGGAGGATAGGGAGTGTGTAAGTTAGAGGGAGGATATGGAGTGTGTAAGTTAGAGGGAGGATATGGAGTGCGTAGGTTATACTGAGGATATGGAGTGTGTAAGTTACAGGGAGGATATGGAGTGTGTAAGTTACAGGGAGGATAGAGAATGTGTAAGTTACACGAAGGATATGGAGTGTGTAAGTTACAGGGAGGATATGGAGTGTGTAAGTTACAGGGAGGATATAGAGTGTCTAAGTTACATGGAGGATATGGAGTGTGTAAGTTACAGGGAGGATATAGAGTGTGTAAGTTACAGGGAGGTAAGAGAATGTGTAAGTTACATGGAGGATATGGAGTGTGTAAGTTACAGGGAGGATATGGAGTGTGTAAGTTACAGGGAGGTAAGAGAATGTGTAAGTTACATGGAGGATATGGAGTGTGTAAGTTACAGGGAGGATATGGAGTGTGTAAGTTACA
>NW_014579061.1:4522-10227 GCF_000485595.1 Priapulus caudatus
CTACTACTACTACTACTACTACTACTACTACTACTACTACTACTACTACTACTACTACTACTACTATATACTACTGCTATTACTACAAGAGGTCCCAAGTTGGGAAACTCCAAGAAAGGGATCACTTGTGATAATGGTCCATTGCCGTTTTTCCGCGGTGCGCACAAACAGGAAAAAAGTTGTGGCGGGCTGCGACATGTGTTTGTCGCGGCGCACCACCATTTTTTATAAAGTATAAATGTAAAATAAAATGAAAATTAAAAATGAAAATGCAAAAAAAAAGTGTTTTACATGTGTGGCTTTTTATTGTTCGCTGGAATAAGTACATAAACAACCACGGCAAATTTAGTACTTTACTGATGTAAATTTTAAAATATGGCTGAAAAATGTTACGACCGGCACTTTCTGGACTCATACCGGGGCACCGGGGCCAGTATGCCGTACCGGGAGGATCCCGGTGAGACCGGGACACTTGGGACGTCTGATTATACTACTATTACTATTAATACTACTACTACTACTACTACTACTACTACTACTACTACTACTACTACTACTACTACTACTACGGTTCTAGCTAGGCTGCATAGACAATACCTTGCTTTGAAGGTTGTGATATTTTAGCCTTATAAATTAAGTCACAACTACGTATAATGTTTCTAACAACGGGCTCCATGTTGTAATCCACACCAGTAAAGGTCTGTTTTTCTGACGACTTTTACACAATGTATGGAAGCATTGGATTAGCAACGTGTGATTTGATTAGCTGTTGATTACATAATGAGTTTAAATCCTACCTTATACTCGCTATCATTAATATAGTATAATTAACTTATAATACTGTTACATATTGCACATAGTGCATCATGCAATTTTACAATATGACTTTATAATATTCATGGTATCTTCCTGTGTTTCTAAAACAAAACTCAAAGCAACTTCGTGCCATTTTAGAAATTATGTATTTCTTCAAACTTCAATAAATAGTTAAATAGTAAATAATTACGAGCAAAAAATTCCGTCCTTGCAAGGCTTGCATCTGGGAGAAATTATATATGAAAAATACAATTTTATTGACCAGTAGTGATAAACAACAACCGATATGCTGTGTCTGCCGTCGCATGTGTAAAGAATACTTAGCAGTATTTTATGTTTCTATATGAGAATTAAATATAAAAATTAACGAAATAGGATCATTATATTATAGATAAGAAATCATTTATTAACGTCTGTGTGCTTGTAGTAGAGTAAATATATATTTTGGGGATTGGGTTGTGGCAAGTACTGGTACGTGCTAAACATCGTCTATCGAGCGCTGACAAACATTCCTAGCCTAGTTACCTAGTCCCCTAGTTACGTGACATTGCATCGTGTAGCGTTATACATTGCCGGGCAGGATGCAGCGTGGCTTCCGCTTATGGTTGGCCGTCATACTAAGAAATAATTATCTATAAAAATTATTGGACTTTCACCTAACCAGAGGTCGTGTTACGTATACCTTAACCACGGATAAAATATTTTTACCGCGGTAAAATGATTGCCCTTTTACCCAATCACAGGTCTTGTTACACATAATTTAACCACGGGTGAATTATTTCTACCGCGGTAAAAATAATTATTTCTGAGTACGACGGCTACGAGTGACGTAATCACTTAAGCTCAGGTTTAAGTTAGCGGCTTAAGCTCATGCTTAAGTTAGCGGCTTAAGCTCAGGTTTAAGTTAAGGCTCAATCTCAGGTTCAAAACTGAGCATTATATGTATTCTGTCCACAGAAAAAAATCGTTGTTTGCTGACGTTTGAGTAGCGCAAAAGCACAACTTTGCGTGCTATTTAAACGCGTTTCGCCTGTTTAAACATCATGTATGTAACTATTTTTAATTCGTTTATCATATCGCGGGTTTACTTGAGTGTTGAAGGCGCAAATTTTATCAATCGTCAACCAAATTGTATTCGGCTGTGTGACTGTTTGTGAACAAGGAAAGTGAGAGTAGCACCGCTACGTATGTCATCATAGGGAGAGCAATACGTCATCACAGAAAATGCGCCGCACGTCCATATAAGGCGCTATCAGTTAGTTGAGTCAAAGCAGTGTAAGAAATAGACTGAGAGTTGGAAGACGAATGTACACTGCAAATCCTAACTTCGCATTACTATATGTGTGTATACCATCGTAACAAAACAATTCTGTGAAATCAATAAAATTTGTTGCTTGAACGTTGGACAATGAGTATAGATAAATTTGTTTTCTCAAGCCATAATCAAACACATACACGATATTAATTACTGACCAGAGCGTCTATATGAGGAAGAAGGAGAGCATTTTTAAGGAGAGCTAGGTAATTGGCTCGAAATCCTTTTTGCAGTTGTCGAGAAAAGCATGCACGTTAACAGTGGCGGCAGCAGCGGCACTAGCAACAACAACACAAAAGTTAGTCCCTTGAACAATTATAATTATCACCTATTCTGTAACGTTGAATTAATGTTCCATGTAGAAATAATGAAGAAGAAATCCAAACTTGTGTGGTAACCTGAATAAACTTAAATATATGCTCGCACACAGTCTGTCCATCTTGCACAAAGAGACAAAGAAACGCGCACACGCGTGTGCTTACTCTCCCGACCTCAACCAGACTCCTCCACTCCTACATCTCTGTCCTCCCCCGTCTTTCTAATCTTTCTTTTATATATTACCCCAAAACCCCTACATCGTGAGCGCACATGTCACCCGTTCTCCCAGACCGCGTTCTACCTCCATTTCACAATGACCCTAGAAACGCCCGACCTAAAACACGTCTACAATTCTCCCTATAACATCAATGTTGCCGCAACAAAAGATGCGCGACGCTGTGTCAAATAGACTATTACTAAAACAACCCCTAGTCTAGCTCCACTGACTACTCTATGTAAACATCTGTAAAAGATAGATAGATAGATAGATAATAGGTTTATTGTAAAACCAGTGTTAACAACGTTACAATTAAAATAAATTTGGCAAACAAGATATCATCAGGCAGTATAAAACTGACATTGGTAATATTTACAATAATATATGTCCCATGGTAAGACATCACTTAAAATGTTGGTTCGTAAAATTATATCACTACAACTAAAAAAACCGTCCTTTGAATATGTACTAAATTTAAAATAACGTGATCCTTTGTCAAAAATAGTTACAATTAAAATGCGACACAATGGTAGAATCAAACATATCACATAACCTGTCTCGGATTTCTGTATGCCACTTACGCGGATTAGATTTCTTTAGGTGCTAAATTTTCTTTTTATAATAATATTGCTTAGCTTTGATGATTTCTTGGTGTACCTTGTTACGATAGAAACGTACGCCTCGAGTTACTCTTGTTACGGAAAGCATGTTGTCTTTTATCGATAAGTTTCTTTATTTTTGCAGATAACCATTTTTTTGACGTGACATGCTCGTGGATGATCTTGGTCGGAAAGTTCAGATCAATTTTTTTAGCCAGCTGTTCACTATAAACGTCCAGTTTGGAGGTGACATCAGTAGCGGATAAGACATCATTGCAATCGCATGTGGTTATCCAACGGCCAAAAGTTCTCAGCCGAGAATCAAGAAGTGGTCTAACAATACGAGTCGATTTCAGTTTAGATTGCTTCAAAAGATGTAATGTGTTAAGCTGCCACATAATCCACAGATGATCGCTGAGCCCAAGAGGTGCTAATGTAAACGGTTCCAAATATGTAGAGTGGATGTTGGTAATGATATTGTCAAGGATAGCATTACCACGTGTAGGAACTGTCACGACTGCCTTCAATTGATGGGCTTTACACAGAGGTTGTAAATCAAAATGGTTGAAATCTCCAGTAATTATCACTCCAGTGAAAAACTTCTGTGTTACCGGAATAGAGTGGAATTCTGTGTGAACTCGGTGTGTTTCATGAGTAGCATGGCGTTGACAAAGCAAGTCTCATAAACAAATACGTGTATGTTAAATAAAAATAACAGCTAGCGCGCGTGCGTGCGTGCGTGCCGTGCATCTGCAGTGTGTGTGTGTGTGTGTGTGTGTGTGTGTGTTGTGTGTGTGTGTGTGAGTGCGTGAGTGTCTGTGTGTTGCGAGCGAGCGTGCGTGCGTCCCGTGTGTGCTTGCGTGCGTGTATGCCGCAGTGTGTGTGTGGTGTGTGTGTGTGTGTGTGTGGTGTGTGTGTGTGTGTGTGTGTGTGTGTGTGTGTCGTCGTGTGCGCGTGTGTGTGTGTGTGTATGGATATGCTGCGCTATAGATTTATGGAGGCATGGGTTAAGGAGAGAGTCATCACGTAAAACATGAGCCATGTGAAAGGCACAGCGATGCCTCGCAAGTGAAATATTGAGATCGGGATTTGCAACGCACACACCTACAGATGGCCGGAGTTTCTCGTGTTTGGTCGTAAAAGATCGTCCGACGAAAAATGTCTCTATTATAAAGATAAGAGATAAGAGATGAGAGATAAGAGATAAGAGATGAGAGATAAAGATAGAGATAGAGAAAATGATGAGAGATAAAGATAAGAGATAACGCGCCGAAATGCCTGAACCCCGAACCCGTATGATTAGTATATAGGACCATGTAAAAGGCAGGGTGTTGCCTTCCAATGGAAATACTCCGTAACTGTAATTTTAGATTTATATTTTTTTTTAGATTAGATTTAGATTTTTAAATTTATTTACGCTTTTAAGGATATTACATTGTTACATATATCACAACAAGTATTTTTTAATAAATACAGCGAGGGAGGGCGAATTGACTATACTGTCTTCCAGTCAGCCACTCCGCATCTACTACGCATTCTGTATCTACGTCATCGGAATCAGAAGAATCTAGCAGAAACATACTGACACAGTTTCCCACACAACTTAATTTATGGGTCCAATTGGTGTGCTATTTGGTTGATTAAATCCGAAATTGTTGAAGAATTAACTAATGCATTTTAACTAAAAATGACACGCACATAGAAATAATATAAGTAGACAATATATAGTGTCTCTATATATTTCTATGGACGCACTAAATTTGATTGATTAAGCAGATGCATGGGAAAAGGCGTTTCCATTCGGGAAGTGTAGGATGCGAAGTGTGAGTACAGAAACGGTTACGTATTGCAAGAAAGAAATAGTTATCCTATATGTGTGTATTTTAGTATTCCCACAGCAACTAATGCAGCTAACTAGAGCTCTTGATCAGCTAGACTGGGAGAAACGTGGGATACACATATTTATACGACAGTTTCTTGGAGGCAGGGCTAATGCAAACCCGTAAGGTTTAAATTACAAAAAAAAGCGTTAAGCAAAATTTAAAAAAAGCATCATTTAACTCACGTGACGTAATGAGAAATAAACCAAATTTAGAATTATAATAATACAATTTGAATAAAAAGTAATTTGTTTTGAGACTTGCCGATAGGGGACGCAACGCACTTATTAAATATGGCAGCCTACGTGTTTACCAAAGGTGGATATATGTTTCTATGCCACCGACTGATCGCGTGACGTCAGTGTACGTCACGCACGAACTCGGCTATCTCTGAAGTACAGTTGAATGCATACAGCCTAGCTGCTGATGGCTACATCACGCACATAACCTGATGCAAAAACCCTAACCCTAACCCTAACCCTAACCCTAACCCTAACCCTAACCCTAACCCTAACCCTAACCCTAACCCTAACCCTAGAAATAATAAAAAATAATAGAAA
>NW_014579061.1:12625-17917 GCF_000485595.1 Priapulus caudatus
ACATATATATATATATATGTGTGTGACAGTGTGCAAACACGACATATTAGAAATTACAAAACTGTTTACCATCATACAATATTTGAAATAACGTACTCTGCGAATTGAGATTAGAACTAACATATATATATTTAGAAACATATATCACGAGTCTATAATTGCGATAATAATCTCTATTATGGACTATGGCTTTATAAACACAACATAATATTAGAAATTAGGAAATGGTTTAGCGTCATCGAGATACGTTATTTGAATTAACGTTGCAAATCGAGATTAGACATTTGAAACTGATATGTTTGTGGTAGAATATTTGCTGTAGGAATAAATTTGTTCATAATTTTTCAGGTACAGGAAAAACGTTCCTGGTAAAAAAAATAGCGGAAAACTTAAGAAGCTTGGGGAAAACGGTTGCTGTTTTAAGCACAACAGGTATGAACTAGGCTATTGCGAAGTGATTAATAACATGAAGCTTTGCCCAATATAAAGATTTCATAACCCGTAAAAAATAGAAACATTGAGCCATTTGAATGTCTGTGATGTAAAAAGAAGATGTTGCTGCCAAGTCGTATTGAAATCTAATAGCAAAAATAGGGCAGCATATGGAGTATGATACAGAATCATTAGCTTGTGAGCCAACGTTTATTTTCAAAATGAAATGATATAAGTATGTTAGTTTTTAAATTAATAATAATTCTTCTGATATGTATTCTGATATGTATTTAACTTTTAGGCGTGTCAGCTAATGCACTGCTGGAGCAGGGAGGCTTAACAATCCACCGATGGGCTGGAATTGGAGATGGCCGGTTCAGTGGCGAACACCTGGCACAACTCATCACCACTGACCATGCCTCTACAGCAGTACGAAACAACATCATGTCAGTTGAGATCATCATAATTGACGAAGTCTCGATGCTGAGTCAAAAAACACTGGAGACATTAGAAATTGTTTGCAGAAAGCTAAGGTCATCCAACCTCTTCTTTGGTGGCCTCCAAATCATACTGGCTGGAGATTTTTATCAGCTACCTCCAGTGCCCAATCCAGTATGGTGACTACGGTAACTTTTGTTTTCTTTCTGATGCCTTCATCTGCATCCAACACCAGCTGCAGCTTGTCGAGGTACTTGGCCAGCAAGATGATGCCTTAATCACCTGCATCAACGAGCTAGCTAGGGGTGAATCTTTATCCCAAGGCTCTTGCTCTCTTCTGGCTGAGGTAGCTCGCCCTTTGAAGGCGTCAGGTCAGCTTGTTCTTTTTGCTAGAAATTTTGAGGCCGAGCTATTTAACGCAGAACAGCTCAGCCAGCTGCCAGGAAAGCAGACCATATACACGGCAACTGACACTGGAGATAGTCTGGCATTGAAAAGAAGGTCTAGAGCGCCGAAGTATGTTGCACTGAAAGTCGGCGCACCTGTTGTTCTGACCACTAACCTGTCAGAACAACACTTCAATGGCCTGTTAGGGACCGTTTCAGAAATTACACCTGATGGCCCACTCGTCAATTTTTCATTCAAAAGTCATCAACAGGCAATACTCATCAGGCCTCACCTATCTTCAATTTTTTCACCGGCGCATCAGAAGGTCATTGCAACACGGAAGCAGCTACCCTTACTGCTTGCGTTTGCAATGACCATCCACAAGTGTCAAGGCATGACACTGTCATCAGTAGAGGTTCACTGCCAACACGTCATTGCAGCAGGCCAACTCGGAGTCGCTGTCGGAAGAGTAACGAGCAGGGAAGGACTTAGAGTGGTCGGCTTCAATCCACACTGCGTGACTCCACATCCCTCGCAGTTAACTGAGTTTTACAAACAGCTCACGAACAGCGATGCGCAAGCTGACCTCAGTTGCTGCAAAACACCACACGCAGTGACATCAGATGTGTTGGCACCTACAGCATGTGACAGTGGTGGCTCCTCATTTCCTGAAAGCGAAATGCTCCAGATCGACGAAATGCTGGCCACCATTCCTGATGTGACGGTTCGGCAGACAGCAGAAGAAGAGACTGTGATGGAGAGTGCATACCTCGAAGAAAGCATTCGAGAGATACTCCCTGACAGAGTCGTCTGTCAGTCGATGACTTGCTAGCCGAGCTGCGGCCAACAGATCCGGTGACTCCTATTCAGCTGCAGTTGATTGCCATTGGTGATACTCTACTTCATTCTGGGAAAGAGAGGATGCAAAATTTCATTAATCAAACCTGGATTGGTATTTGTAATAGCTTCGCGCAGCATCTATCGCAACTCAAGCCAGAAACACCAATCAAATGCAAAGATCTTATCAGCTTCCACACCAGCAGACACACCTTCCTGGGTTCTGACGCATACAGGCAAAGCTGTGCATCACTGATGGAATGTACCCTGGCACAGCTAGAGGCCAGCCAAAAGCTGTTCAGCTGCACAGCCGCCGACATCATTGGTCGCGTTGTCTTAGAAACAGCATCTTCTCATGCCGTAAAAAAGCAGCAAGCTGAACTTGACATTATTCCACTGGATGAACTACAGCTAAGCGCAGAGGGAATGGGAAAGATACGGTATGTGGCTGGTCGATGTGTAGCCAAACTAACATCTAAACATCGCAACAGTTGGCGACGCCTCATGTATGCTGAAGGGTCACAACAGAAAAAGCTCTGTAAGAGTACAGTTGAAACACTAAACTATCTGGACTGTCTCACTGCATCCTATGCAGATCTTCACAAAACAAGTGAGATGCCAGAAACACTGGAAGAAACTGCTCGGAAGCAGAATATACGACAGTCACTGTACAACATCAGTGACAACGCCTTTCGGTTTTTCTTGCTACTAGAGAAACAGCGTGTGCATTTAAAAACCAAAGGCCGGTTTGATGTCGAGCAACAAGATGTCACACAGCAGAGTTGAAGGAGGCATGGAGGGCATTATTTCTTTCCACGGATGTTACAGAAAGTGCCAGTCTTGATACTCTGTTTCGGAAGATCGTCATTCATTTGTCCTGGTTGCAAGCAACTACTTCCGAAAAGAACTCATCAAGTCCTACGGTCAAAAGAAAACGGAGTCCCACAGGCGGCAAATTCAAATGAGACACCAGAAAGAGAAAGACCTAACTGCTAAACTGTCTTCGGCCACAATTGCAGCAGACACATCAGAAAGGAAACAACTGACGCATCTTCAACTCCAGAGCATTTTAAGATCCAACCCCAACTTCTTCTCTGCTAGCACATACTCAAAGGAAGAGCTAAAAACCTACAGAGCTAAAGGCCTACACTCTACCATGGCGAACACGGAGATTGAAAACACAACTTGCGGAGGACCTCTGCGCAAGAATACTTGCAGTAGACAGCATGTCAGAACCGAATGCGTTTGGAGCATCTTCACCCATCAGCTCGACCGCAGATGTCTTGCCAGCGACTTGTGATGAGCCACAGCCTGGTCCCTCTGGCCTTCAACACCATACAATGACCCCAACGATTGAACCTCAACCAACTACAAGGAAAAGGGCAACTGCTGCTGGAAAAGGGAAAGGAAAAGGAAAGCACTCCAGGTCAAAAAGAAAGATCGCACAAGAACTGGCTTACATCTGCCCAACGTGCAGCAAGGATGTGGGGGACTCCCCATGTGTTGGTTGTGATATATGTGGAGCTTGGCTACACAGAGAATGTGCTCGCTTACTCAATGATAAAAATTGGGCTGAAGTTTCTGCGAGTGACGAGCCGTGGACATGCCCAAAATGCTTTAACATGCAACAGTAAACAATAGATCAATCGTTGTGTAATCATAACCCTAAAGCTATGTCTCCACACACGCGGTATGACACGACACAGCAAAACGCAGCGCCGTTGTGCTGAAAGAAATGCATTGTGATTTTGCGCATTGTGTTTGACCCGTGGTATTCCGTGCCATGCAGCATGTGTGGAGACAGGCCTTAACAAGTATTCATACCTGGAGAATAATACCTGCGTTCCGTTAAGCATCACTCTTCTTTTTCTTCGGATTGATGGGTTTCTGCACTCGACATGAGAAGGGCTCTGCTGCTACTCCAGTGTTGCAACGACTGTTGTTTACTGTGTCTGCGGTTAATATGATGGTGTTACATACCATACATAAACTGCTTGTAGTTGGGGTTGTCATTGGCCCCATGCGAAATGGCTCTCTGCTGGCAGAAGATGTTTTCGACCGAGTCGCTGTTGACTCGAGCAGCATTTATGCTTGTGCCAGGATGGGTTTTCTGTTTGCGGCGAACAAGACTTTCAAAGCCCAGAATGGTGGACTTCATGTCGAAGCGTGTCTCCTGTGACATCAACTTCTTTCGCTTCACGATGGCAGTGTCCTGTAGAACACTCATCACGGCGTCCTCCCACGATGTGAACCATTGCAGTGCTCTCGCATTGCAATGGAGCCGATCGTCTTCTACTGATGTTATAGGACGCGTGTCGGTGATGTTCGCAATCAGAGCACTGGTTGCTGCCAGCAGCTGTATCGCACCGTTGAGCCAATCTCCGTTTCGACCTTCAGCTTTCTGGTAAGCCTAGTGAAAAGTCGTGGTATTATTACGACATATTTTTAAATAAGAAAATGGCATGCACATGTACGGGGCATGAAATTCCAAGTTTTTCTGTACAGGCCCAATGCCCATAGCGCTGGTAGCAGCATTTTCTTACCAGCAACCACCATAATTTACTAGCACTCATTAATCAAAATTTTCCTTAAAAATTAAAATGACTGCTTCTCTGACTCTTGTTTGTCTGAAAAAGGTTTTATTATGGAGCATCACGTAACAGCTGTTGAACAGCCAATAGGTATAATGCAAATCGTAAATGATGTTCACTATATTACAAAATTCTAACCATGCTTAAAATCAATTTGTTTTTACTTTGAACAGATGAAGCATTTCCTTGTCAAGGACGTCTTCTACCAGTTTATTTCGCACCTTCTGACCATTGTTTGGCCAGATGTGCTCATCCGTCAGGACATGGTGTATCCTTGAGACCTCACTTGGGTTCGCTGCCCTGTCCCACTGATAGGCTTTCACCCACATTTCCCAGGTAATAAAGCCTGCCTGATGCAACAGTAGTCTGGTGCTATTTATTCCAAATCCACTTTTGATAATATTATTTCGGATTTTCTTGAAGAGGTGCTAAAGTGTAAAAACATATAATATTTTAAGGCCATTAAATTCTGACCTTAGAAAATAACATTTGGTACATGAACTGATTTCTCTGTGGGAAAGTTTTTTTTATCTGAAATGATCTGTGATATAGATATGTATGTTTCAGTATTATACCTTCGGATCCATCATCATGACGAGTGGCAGAT
>NW_014579061.1:23408-33094 GCF_000485595.1 Priapulus caudatus
ATTAACTTTAGCATTAACTTTACGATGTTTCTGACAACGGGCCCCTGGTTTCTATGTCTTTAATGATTGCAGGGGCGGGATCTGGGAGGGGTGTAAGTGCGTGGGTTATAGTTGGTAGTACTAATGATTTAATAATTGTAATTTTTCCTAATGGGGTTAGGTCACGACCTTGCCATATTTTTAATAGGTTTTTCATTTTTGTGATTTTTGGCAAGAAATTTTCCTCTTCCATTTTATTCATATTTGTATTAATTTAAAGGTTATTCCTAGAATGGTGAAGCTGTCGTTTTGTATCCATTTGATATCATTTTCTCTGCAAAAGCGTCTGTCAGATTCTTTCATTGAGCCTATGTTTGAGCCTATTCTATGACTAAGTTTGTCTTATCATAATTGATTTTTAAGCCAGATATTTGGTAGAACCAGTGGAATGTGTTTTTAACTTCATAAATTGTATTTTCGTTGACCTCTAAGAACAGTGTTGTATCATCTGCAAATTGTGTAAGTTTATGTTCAGTATCTCCTATTTTGATACCTTTAATTTGAGGATTGTTTCGGATAGCCATTGCCAGTATTTCTACACACAGAATAAAAATATAAGGTGAGAGCGGGTCTCCCTGTCTACATCCCCGGCCGATATTAGAGAATTCTGTAAAGTTGCCATTTTGGATTATAGTAGACTTTGCATCTTTGTAAAATATATTTATCCATTTCTTGATTGATTCACCAAAATTAAATGCTTCTATAGAACCTTTTCTATAAAAGTCCATGACACTATCAAATGCTTTTTCGAAATCTATAATCATTAGGAGTCCTGGAATGTTTTGTCTTTCGGTTTCGTACATAATGTCATATATAAGTCTTGTATTTTCACCTATAAATCTTCCTGGTATAAACCCTTTTTGATCTTCATGAATTAAATTATCGAGAGTTGTTTTTATGCGTTCTTCAATACATGATGATGCAAGTTTATAAGAGGCATTTAGAAGTGAAATGGGTCTCCAGTTTTTTAGTTTATTCCTAGGTTTACCTGGTTTTGGTATACATGTTATTGTAACGCTGTAAAGCGTTACAGGCCAGTAGGGCCACTAATTCCCCCCCCCCCTGCCGACGCAGTACGGAGGAATATAGCGCATAGATATTACACGCGGCAATATGCCCTGCCTATGAGGGCCCAATTAGTGTGGCGCATAGCGCATAGATATTACACGCGGCAATATGCCCTGCCTATGAGGGCCCAATTAGTGTAGCGCATAGCGCATAGATATTACACGCGGCGATATTGCGCCCTGCCGATGGGGGCCCGATTGGTGTAGCAACGTCGCGTCCAGGTATTGCGCCCTACGGCTTAATGTCTGGATATTGCGCGCTACACATGAGGGACCAATTAGGGCAGCGGCTTCGTATCGCTTCATATCTGGATATTGTGCGCTACACATGAGGGACCAATTAGAGCAGCGGCTTCATATCGCTTCATACTTCATATCGCTTCATATCTGGATATTGTGCGCTACACATGAGGGACCAATTAGAGCAGCGGCTTCATATCGCTTCATATCTGGATATTGTGCGCCACACATGAGGGACCAATTAGAGTAGCGGCTTCACATCACGATGTTAACGCGAAGGCATGATACATGCCTCGCGCGTACGCCGGCGTTCTAGTGACCTTAATCGGTTTGTAATTGGTTTGTTGACGCCGATGTTGGACCGGTTTAGTGACCTTAATCGGCTTATAATTGGCCTGTTGACGCCGATGTGAGCCGGTTTAGTGACCTTAATCGGTTTATAATTGGCCTGTTGACACCAATGCGGCTGCCGGGGGGTGCGTCACACATGCGCCGCGGGCGTGCCTGTGGGTATAAAAGCCGGAGCGCGAGCGGTATCTGGGAGGACTCCGTCAGCAACCGGGCATCACGACAGGCACGACCGAGGCACTGTAATCTTCACCGAATAAAAGCAATCTAGTCATGGTAAATATCTGACTTATGTTCTCATCTATGTGTTTTGGCTTCACACACATATACTCTACTACATTAACAATAGCTCAACACACTAGCGTTAAAACTAAACGTTACATTATGATACCCTGTTGCTGTGTTATTGAAAGTTTGTTTTTAGCACATGCATCGTTTATGGAGCGGAGCAGAAAGTGACCTATATCGATCCAGAAGAATTTATAGAATTCTATGGTATAACCATCCATACCTGGGCTTTTATTATTTTTAGCTCTTTTTAGTGCAAACATTAACTCATCGTAAGTAATTATCCCTTCCCTAGCCTCTTTGTCCTCATCTGACAGCTGCTTCGTTGTATTGGGTTCAATAAGGGCTGTTAATGAGTGTTCGAGATATTCGGTATTGTCTTTTTTTTGTATAATGTTTTGTAAAAGTTTTTGTGTGTGTTCATAATATCTTTCAATTGTGAGACTGTTTCTCCATTTTCTAGTTCTAGCTCCTGGATAGATTTATTTATGTAATTTCTGCTTTCTAGGTTGCAAAAGTAACTTGATGATTTTTATCCAAATTCGTACCATCTTGCTCTGGATCTTATTATAGTTTCTTTTATCTTTTCATTTCTTAAATTTTCAAGCTTTACATTAAATTCTTCTAATTTTAGAATATATTTGTTTATATGGTTAGTGTTTATGTATAGTAGTTATGTGGTTCTTGTTTTATTGAATTTTTGATTCCTTCGATTTGTTTTTCTAGTTCTGATTCTAGATCATAGATGAATATTTTCACGTTTTCTTTTAGCGGAGCATGATATGATTAAGCCCCTAATCTGCACTAGTAACGTTTCAAAAAATAACTGGTTGCTAATTCGACAATGTAAGTCTTTGGTAGGGCACATTCTAATGTAATTTGGATTATATGGACTGGCTGTGTATTGGGATTTTATTTCATTTACCTTACCTTTAATTAATTTGACAAAATTTAGTATCTTTTAGTAGAGAATTATTAAATTTCCAGCTTCGCCTTCCTCTTGAATGTTTAGATATTTGGATACGTATTAGCACGGGAGAATGATCGGATTTATACTTTGTAAGTATGTTTGCCTCTGTTATTAAGGAAAGAATATCGTGTGATGCCAGGAAGAAATCAAGTCGAAACATTTTTATTGGGTTTTTGTGGTGCCAAGTATATTGTTTTTCCTTCTCATGAAATGCTCTCCAGACATCTATTAATTCTCTTCCTTTTATTATAGATATAAGTTGTTTGCGTGCTTTAGGATTGTTAATATGTTTGTAATTATATGTGTCATGTGTAGGACTCATTACTAGATTCCAGTCTCCACACATTAGGATGCTCTCGTTATCAGATTCCGTGATTATATTGTTTATATTTTTTTTTTAATTGGGGTTATCGTCATTGGGGCCGTATATATTAATTAGGGTAAATCTTATATATTTTTCCAGTGTTATATCTATAGCAATAAAATTGCCATTTAGGTCACACTTCTATTTGTGAATTTCAAATTCAAAATCTTTATTTAAAAGAATAGCTGTTCCTCTGGAATTTGATGTGTAATGGCCTATAATTGAAACAAGTCCCCACTCGGCTTTGATCTGTTTTATCATTTTTTCATTTATGTGGATATCTTGTAGACAGGATATTTGAATTATTTCGTTGTTTAATACGTTTAAATATATCTATCCTTTATGTTTTGTCATTACAGCCCCTCACATTCATTGAGACTATCGATTTTCCATTTTAGCAAATTATACAAGTTATAGTATATAGGGTAGTTATTTTTGTCAATGAGATCTAGAAATGTATATAGAACATAAAAAGGACGTACATAACTAACACTTACAAGACAAGTACTAGCGGACAGACATGTCGGACAGACACTCGTGTACTTGGTGTACACATGTGCATGATGTTTACCCATTAAAACGGCCCTACGCCATGTGGCGCCAGCATGCACAGGAAACAGGGGTACAGCATGCACAGAAAACATAAAAACACAAATTTCGACTTCCCAGAGTGGTCGGCATATGAAGCTGGAAGCCTGGTTTGTGGCTCCCTTGAGTACTGTAATGGATTTGTCTATTATTAGTAGTATACTTGGTTAAGCACTAACTGAACGATTTGCCAGTGTAACATTCATATAGACTTTCACTGATGAATGAACCGCATACGCTTTTTTTTTAACAACTTGCATTTAAAAACTACTGGTATAAGAATATTTGTTCTTTTGGGGGGGGGGTTATTTTTTGTGCCAGCTGTCAACTCGTGGGGATATACAGAAACAGCTCTTGTAATAGAATAACCAGTACAGTTTGTAAAATGCCGTGGAATAGACAGGGATGCAATTTATGCAGTGTATGAGTATTAAAGATTGTACAGTTTACCACACAAGTTTGGATCTTCTTCATCATTTCTACATGAACTCGCATTCCTGTTTACATTTTGGTTGCCGTGACAGTCCAAAATCTGGGTATCCCTTTGCGGAGGCAACGTAAGGTACTACCTACTACTATATCGATCTACGGACCATACACAAGGAAGATGGGAGAAGGAAGAACGACGGATCGAGAGCGAGAAGCGGGAGAGAGAACGGTGGATCAAGGAAGATGTAGAGGAGCCAGACTGGGCTAGCGACGATGACGATGGCGACGAGGATCGGCTGGAAATCGTGGAGGAGGACCGTTGCGGCCGCCGCGTCGGCAAGGTTGTCAACGGAGAGGAGAAGGACGAGAAAGAAAGAATAGATTCCGACGAAGGAAGAGAAGGATGCAGTCACACGAACGGAACAAGAACGCAAGAGATGAACGGGACGGAAATACTTAAAATGGGTGAGTGAAACAAACTGTGTCGGCATAATTTATAGTCGTAAGTAAAGTTAAAACGATAGTTTCAAACCGCAGCGTATAATATACAAGGTGAAAGTGAAATACTCAAGCACTTTGCCTGTATACACATGCACCATGTGTCTTATCCCTTATTAAAAAGGTGCATATTAAGTTAATTATTGAGATGCTTATAGGCTACTTGCGGAGCGGAACAATAATAATGAAGGCCGATACATTTGTTTCACAAGCTTACATGTGACATTGTATGTATGTATGTATGTATGTATATATGTAGGTTTATGGTTGTTTTATGAACGCGGTATTTTCTTCATGATATATGCTTCTAACCGTTTTTGGGAAATCTTTGTCGTGAAACTTTGTTTAGAGATGTGATCATTTTCTTGAATTTGTGCTAACCAGTGACGGTACGTTTCCATATATTGTCAGACGCCTAAACACATTCTCAATAGAGTTTGATTAAGGCAAAAAACATTTCATCGAAAATATGAAATCAGTTTGCGTATTTTGTTGGCTGTATATGATGTATGATGTATGATGATGATATATGATGATTTGTTGGCCGTATGATGTGTGGAATGGCTAAGTACCACATCGTGCCGTGTTTATAATGCATGTGTGCATGGGCCCCTGTGTGCCTGGGATTATGATGATATAATCCAGTTATAACGTGGTTTCGGTAATGCGTATCGGTATACGCATACGCCACGTACGTTACAGCCATAAAAATACGCAAGAGTGATAGTAATTGCAGCGATATCAGAATGTTCATGCCAAATGTGTTGAGTTCTGATTGTCTATTGTGGTAGACTTTTATCGTTACCTTGTTTTCTACGCTTCATATGTGATCTCTTATTGTATTTTGATTGTTGTTATGTGTATTGATTGTGGGTGATTTAATCGGACAGAAGACGTTTCTCTCGTTGGGTTGAGTTGAACGATATTAGGGTAGTAATTATTTTTTTTTTAATTGGTTAGGCTCACGTTAAAGTGTAGAGGCAGCGAGGACGCTGAAGCGATGACAGGGTGTCATCGTTTTGGGGAAAAGGGAGATAATGTAACGTCTATTTTATACGCGTTACATGGATAGTCGAGTGGAGATAGACTGGTAGTTGTTTTAGCCATATAGTCTAGCTAGACAGAACGTCGCGATATTGGGCGGCGGCATTGATGTTACAGGGAGTTGGATAAGCGGGTCTAGGTTAGGCAGTTTCTAGGGTGATTGTGAAATCGAGGGGAACGTTTGGAACTGGACAGAACGGGTGACATGTGCGCTCAAGATGTAGGGAGTTTGGGCGAATATATAGGGAGAGATGTAATAGGAAGGAGATTGGAGATTCGGGTGTTGGGCGCAGAGCTGAGCACACGCGCGTATGCGCGTGTGCGCGTTCTTTGTCTGTTTGTGCGATTGTCTGATGATGTGGCTACGCAGTGTATGAGTATTAAAGATTGTACAGTTTACCACACAAGTTTGGATCTTCTTCATCATTTCTACGTGAACGCTCATTACTGTTTACAGTACAATGCACTTGCTAGAAGTAATAGCAGTAACACCACTAGAAAAATATTCCATACAGAGACACTATATATAAAAAAATAAAAAAATAAAATATTTGAGACTCAATTGTAGTGGTAGGAGATGCAATGGTGTTAGAGGACTAGCACTGACCGGGTTTAGATGTTAGCGGTTTAACCTTGAAGATTCCTGGTGCTTGTGGAGCGGCTAGAGATCACTAGAATAAATATCACTGGATATCACTAGCCGCTACGACTCGGCAATACGCCTACGCGAAGATGGCATTGGCCAGGGCCGTAGTTGCCGCCACGGCAGCACGGCACCTGCCGTCGGGTGGCACTATTTTGAAAAAAAAAATTCTGCAGGGAACCAAGGAGCAACATCATACCAAGGAGATGAAACCCAGGGGGGGATTCACCCTACATTATGGTAGGTATGTGCCACTGCAAGTCAAAATGGGGGGAGGGGCTCTGGAACTAACTCAGACCTGAAAAATGGGGTCTCTGGAACTAATGTTATTGAATGTGGTATGCTCTGGAACTGGCTATGTTGGTAAATGGGGGTCTCCGGAACAAGGATTTCGTTGAAATTCATTGCTGTGACACTGGACACGTTTAAAAGAGGGGGTCTCCAAAACTGTGGGGGGAACAGTGATTTGCTTTAAAATCTATGCTGTAGCACTTGAACCAATAATTGTTGTATTATGTAGAGGAGAAAAAACATGACCCGGAGAGAGATGAACGCACGCACGCGCACGCACACGCACACACACACAACACACATACGTTGCATGCATGCCTTGACGGCCCGGCTTCAACGTATTCTGAAGTACGATGTACTGGAACGGAAATATTAAAAAGTAGGGTCTCCGGAACGGCAAAAATGTAAGATCTGCATGGTAACTAAACTTAATGCTCTGGAACGAGATATTCTTAAAAATGCGATGCACTGGAACGGAAGTTTAGGGTTAGGGTTGAAAATGGGGGTTTCTCCGGCGGCACATACCTACCATGCAATATATATGGAGTGCCAACCGACCCAGCACGACCCAGTTGAGGCTCAACAATGCAATGGTCATGCATGTGCACCGAGACATGTTAGACAAGGTAGATGAACAAAATGTAATTTCAGAATTTGTAAGTTGCCATCCAGGCAGAAAAGATAAAATTGGAATAATAAAAAATAAAATGACAAGTTATCTGACTGGACCGTCTGGTATTACTTATTAATACTGATCAATTAGAGGTGTTATATCAGTGCTCTAAGATTTGGAATGTGTATTTAATATAACAATGTGCCTATTCAAATTCAAACTTCAAAACATACAGATGTACATAGTGAAAGTATAAATGCAGATTGAAAATAGGCGTATTTTTCATAATTATGTAATGATAGTATATCCAATTTTGTAAATAATGTTTCATTAGTTATCATACTCATAATATATATATTTTAGATACTTTAGTCAAAACATCGATCAGCTTTAGCTACATTCTTCTTTGAAATTTACAAATTGACCTTTTAAAATTATCAGAATTGGTTGCTTTCAACATAGCCTGAAAATGCAGGAAATGCCATTTCCAGGCTCTACATTTCAAAATTTTTCTCCAGACCCCCCGCATCGGCTACATATTTCTGCAGTGGCACTTTTTGGGAGGCCACTACGGCCCTGCATCGGCTAATTAGCAGTAGCCGCATCCGCGTCAACAAGTCCATAGAAATCACTTAGAAACAGATTAGACCCACTTAGAAACCGATTAGAGCGCCGAGATGCGCCCGGCCCATTAGAGGTCACTTAGGAGCGCCGCATCGGCATCTTACCCATTAAGGGTCAATTAGAAACAGATTAGAGTCACTTAGAAACAAATTAGACAACAACATCTATATTCACTCAATTAGGCCTATCGTTAAAAAACAACTCAACGCCTACGCAAATGTAGATAGCATGTGCGAAGGACGTATGTGACGCCCACGCGAATGTGTACGGCGCGTGCGCGAGGCGAGTGCAACGCCTTCGCGAGTACATACGACGCATGCGTCACAGTCTATGGTGCATGCGTCACGCATGCGCCGCGGGCGTGCCTGTAAGTATAAAAGCCGGAGCGCGGGTGGAATCGAGGAGGACTCCGCTCAGCAACCGGTTGACTAACAGGCACGACCGCAGCATTGTAACTTAATAATAAAAGAAAGTACATCTAGTCATGGTAAACATCTGACTTCTATTCTTATCTATGTATTTTGGCTTCACATACATTCTCCTTCAATAACTTAACACAGTAGCGTAAACACCAACGTTACACTTGGTCCATGAATCACTTACGTTGCGTCTCGTTTCAAGCCAAATGTCTGTAGGTGTTTCTGCTGGCGGAGGTTGTAGGCTAGATTGCTCAGTTCATATCTTCGTCTTTTTAATTCAGGGGGAAGATCTGTGCGCACACTCATTTTGGTTCCTCGTAGATTTCTTGCCGCGCGCAGAAAGGCCTCTCGCTCCGTCCAGTGTAGGAAGCAGATAATGATGGGGTGAGTCCCGTGTCGCGCTTCTGGAGCCTGTGGGCGTTCCGTATGACCATCTTTGTTGACATATCGTGGTCCAGCTTAAGATTTTCCTCAGCGAAACGTCGCACTCGCTCGATGGTGGCAGTGGGTGCGCTTTCGTAACCGTCCACTCCGTATGCTAGCAGGTTGTATTTTCTTGAATGCACCTGCGTGTGCTGTATTGAGCATTCCATATCTGAATTTTTTTTCATCCAGTTTTGCTATTATCTGGCGGTCGTCAGCCTGCGCGTTCTTCACCGTTTCTAGCTCGAATTCTAGGGACATAGTTTTTTCTGTCAACTGTTGCACCTTGTCCTCCAGCGTTTTAAATCCCGTTTTCACAGTGCTGTCAAGACTCTGAAGCAGTTCCATTATCTCGCTGTTTGACACTGTAGTCGCCATTTTGTTACTGTCCGTATCCAGTATGTTCTTTCTGGTATTCTTGTCTAGTTCACTAGTTTTTGCTTCGGAGCGTGTTAGGTAACGGTTTATCGTTGTAACGTTTCCCTTGTTATGGCTCTTCGGCATATTATACTGGAGTTGGTGCCACGGTTCAATAGGTTACTTCACATATATGTGGGAGCCACAAACACACAACTTCTCACGTTGGCGCCATCTTGGAAAATCAAATAAACTTGGAATACTCAAAATAACTTGGCTTAAATTGACTACATCACGATTTTTCTATGGTGTATATTTGTAAAAATATTGTTGTAATTTGTTTACATTAAAAGTATAAGTACTAATGGGACTAAATGTGACCCGCTCCAGCATAATACGGACTAAGTCGCAAGTCATTGTTTTGAGTAATGAGCACGCACG
>NW_014579061.1:35389-44814 GCF_000485595.1 Priapulus caudatus
GTGGTTCTTGTTTTATTAAATTTTCAATTTCTTCGATTTGTTTTTCTAGTTCTGATTCTAGATGAATATTTTCACGTTTTCTTTTAGCGGAGCATGATACGATTAAGCCCCTAATCTGCACTAGTAACGTTTCAAAAAATAACTGGTTGCTAATTCGAAAATGTAAGTCTTTGGTAGGGCACATTCCAATGTAATTTGGATTATATGGAATGGCTGTGTATTGGGATTATATTTCATTTACCTTACCTTTAATTAATCTGACAAAATTTAGTATATTTTAGTAGACAATTATTATATTTCCAGCTCCCCCTTCCTCTTGAATTTTTAGATATTTGGATACGCATTAGCACGGGAGAATGGTCGGATTTATACTTTATAAGTATGTTTGCCTCTGTTATTAAGGAAAGAATATCGTCTGATGCCAGGAAGAAATCAAGTCGAAACATTTTTATTGGGTTTTTGTGGTGCTAAGTATATTGTTTTTCCTTCTCATGAAATGCTCTCCAGACATCTATTAATTCTCTTTCTTCTATTATAGATATGAGTTGTTTGCGTGCTTTAGGATTGTTAATATGTTTGTAATTATATGTGTCATGTGTATGTGTATGCCCATTACTAGATTCCAGTCTCCACACATTAGGATGATCTCGTTATCAAATTCCGTGATTATATTGTTTATATTTTTATAAAAATCGGGGTTATCGTCATTGGGGCCGTATATATTAATTAGGGTAAATCTTATATATTTTTCCAGTGTTATATCTATAGCAATAAAATTGCCATTTGGGTCACACTTGTATTTGTGAATTTCAAATTCAAAATCTTTATTTAAAAGAATAGCTGTTCCTCTGGAATTTGATGTGTAATGGCCTATAATTGAAACAAGTTCCCACTCGGCTTTGACCTGTTTTACCATTTTTTCATTTATGTGGATATCTTGTAGACAGGATATTTGAATTCGTCGTTGTTTAATACGTTTAAATATATCTATCCTTTTTGTTTTGTCATTACAACCCCTCACATTCATTGAGACTATCGATATACCATTTTCCATTTTAGCAAATTATACAAGTTATAGTATATAGGGTAGTTATTTTTGTCAATGAGATCTAGAAATGTATATAGAACATAAAAAGGACGTACATAACTAACACTTACAGGACAAGTACTAGCGGACAGACATGTCGGACAGACACTCATGTACACATGTGCATGATGTTTACCCAGAAAAACGGCCCTACGCCATGTGGCGTCTATAGGGGTACAGCATGCACAGAAAACATAAAAACACAAATTTCGACGGTCGAGTGGTCGTCATATGAAACTGGAAGTCAGGTTTGTGGCTCCCTTGAGTACTGTAATGGATTTGTCTATTATTAGTAGTATACTTGGTTAAGCACTCACTGAACGATTTGTCAGTGTAACATTCATATAGACTTTCACTGATGAATGAACCGCATACGCTAACACAAGAATATACAATTATAATTACGCGATCGTGAAGTTCGCGCTCGAACTTTTTTTTTTAACAACTTGCATTTAAAAACTGTACTGGTATAAGACTATTTGTTCGTTTGGGGGGGATTTATTTCTTGTGTCAGCTGTCAACTCGTGGGGATATACAGAAACAGCTCTTGTAATATAATTACCAGTACAGTTTGTAAAATGCCGTGGAATAGACAGGGATGCAATTTCCCGGTACAATGCACTTGCTAGATAGGTTAATAGCAGTTAAGACCACTAGAAAAAGATTTCATACAGAGACACTATATCTAAAAAAAATAAAAATAAAAAATATTTGAGACTCAATTGTAGTGGTAGCACTGACCGGGTTTAGATGTTAGCGGTTTAACCTTGAAGATTCCTGGTGCTTGGTCCATGAATCACTTACGTTGCGTCTCGTTTCAAGCCAAATGTCTATACCATTTTCCATTATTCGCGTCTGTAGGTGTTTCTGCTGGCGGAGGTTGTAGGCTAGATTGCTCAGTTTATATCTTCGTCTTTTTAATTCAGAGGGAGATCTGCTGCGCACACTCATTTTGGTCCCTCGTAGACTTTCTTCTGCGCGCGCCAGAAAGCGGCCTCTCGCTCGCGTCGCAGGTAGGAAGCAGATCAATATGGGTGAGTCCGCTGTCGCGTTCATGGGAGCCTGTGGCGCTTCCGTCATGACCAATCTGGTTGACATATCGTGCGTCCAGCTTAAAGCCATTTTCGCTCAGCGAACGTCTCACTCACTACGATGGTGGCAGCTGGGTGCGCTTTCGTAACCGCTCCACTCGTCCGTATGCTAGCCAGGTTGTATTTCTTGAATGCCACCTCGTGCTACTGTACTTGAGCATTCCATACTCTGAATTTTTTTTCATCCAAGTTTTGCTATTAATCTGCGCGGTCGTCAGGCCTTCCGCCACGCTCTTCCACCGTTTCTCAGCTCGGAATTCTGGGACATAGTTTTATCATCGTCAGACTGTTCACCACCTTGTCCTCGAGCGTTTTAACATCCGTTTTCACAGTCCTGTCAAGACTTCTGAAGCCAGTTCCATTAATCTCGCTGACTATTGACACTGTAGTCGCCAGTTTGTTACTGTCCGTATCAGTATGTGATTTCTGGTAATTGTGTCTAGTTCACGTAGTTTTTGCTTTAGGAGCGTGCTATAAGGTAACGGCTTTATCGTGTAACGTTTCCCTTGTTATGCGCTCGTTCGCGCATTTATACTGAAAGTTCGGTGCCACGCTTCAATAGGACTTACTTCACATATATGTTAGGAGCCACAACACAAACAAACTCTCTCACCGGTGGACGTCATCTTGGAAAATCACAATAAACTTGCGATACCTCAAAATAACCTTGGCTTTAAATTGGACGACATCACGCATGTTTGCTATTGGTGATATTTGTAAAAATATTGTATATAATTTGTTTACATTAAAAGTAAGTACTAAATGGGACTAAATGTGACTCGCTTCCATGCATAATAGCAGACTAAGTCGAAGGGCATGTTCTTGAGTAATGCAGCACGACACATGGTCAATGCTGAAATGCCTACACCTGGAACAATAATGAGAATTTTACAAAAAGAAGTTCCTGAGATGCATATTTAATCGGATATATAGGTTCGAGTATCTCAGATTATATGGTCACTTTTAAGATATTTTAAACGACGATTTAGATATTATGTCACGACATTAAATGCCTCTGCTATGGGCTATGTTTGATAAAGTCACGAGTTGTTTTCACATCAAACAAATAGAAAAATAGAAAGTATATGCCCAGCAATTGAACATAAAAATAGAACACGAAATCATACATTTTGTTGAAAGTGCAATATTTCTTTACTTTACTATTTAAAGTACTAAATTAATTGAATTTCTTAACAATGCTATATCTAGAAGCTTTGACTACCTCTGTTACGATCCTTTAGAAATAAGTAAATAGTGTCTGCCGATTTTTTTCTACAAAAGGCTGTTTCTAAGCATTTCCCGAGCACAGTGGTTACCAGTTAGTCCTTGTATAACAACCAAATACGGTATTGCACGAGACCAGAGCATCAATATCAGCCGAATATCAAATAAGAAAGATGCACTTCTATTGAAGCGCCGTTTTTAAATAGTCTTTAGCATGATCATTATTTTATTGATATTACTATTTATAGTAAATTCATACATATATTTGGCCTGCTGTAATTGGCATGTGATGTAAGTGTGCTTTAACACTGACTAAACTAAGCTTCTTCTCACAAAACAGAATCTGCATAATAACTTTACTCGTACACAGAATCTACAGTGTACAACGACCACTGCCACGGCATCAGTTTAGCTTATACTACAATAAAAATGACGCTATTGATGTTTGATTGATTTTAAGTCATAGGGAAGACAGTCGGTTACCAATAGCTGAGCAGCTGAGAAGATGGAATAAGCTGATGTTATCCCAATTAGCCTCAGCATATTTATATCATGCATGTTTTATGTGCTTGGACGATCACAATTAAAAGAATAGCACGTTGATGTTTTAAGATAGACAATAGTTTATATATGAAAAACTAACAACTGATTGACACATGACGTAGGGCTTGTTTTATAGACTCACCTTGACCATCGTCAAATGAGCTATTTGCTATGGAGGATCGTTCGCTACGTCCGTCGTCCGCTCCGGAACATTTGGCCTTACCGCTCAATCAATAAACTCAGAACCGCTTTGACCCATCATGTGCAAAGTTGCAAAGAGATTTTACTCCTATGGAGAATTTAGAACTTCCTATTTGGAGCCACGCACCAGGTCGATCCGATTTTCGAGCCACGCACACTTTTTTCGCCCAAAATGAAATGCACAATGGTCAGTTCAGGCCTTCAACGGCATTTTGATCATTTCTGTTATGTGAATGAATAAGGACTGGCCCCAACAAACATATCACACGCCGTTTTTGAATTATGCAAATTAGTACGGAATTTGCCGATTTCACAATGAATTTCGAGTGTCTGCGACGCTCAACGCCATCAGATTTACGTCAACATATCTGAAACATTCATTTTCGCATCAAAAATTTACTCATTATATCATCATCTCATTACGGATGTATTAATGGAGATATAGCTGATACTAATGAAAGTTCTCCCATATATATACTGTGCTTTGTATATCCCCCCTCCCTCTTGTTATCAACACCAAAGTGAGCTACAGTGTACTCGACACTAATCATGGCTTTACATCAGAACACATTCGCCATACAATTCACACCATGCATGCTCATGCTTTTTCTTGACTAATTGTAGGAGCAGACTATATGGATTTGATGTCTACTATGACGAGCCTTCTCGAAGCAAAACAACCTTGATCGCAGCTTGGCGCTCAGCCAGCCGAGAGAATCTCCACGCGTGTGACCAGTACGTGCAGCACTTCTATGAAGCAAGAGCGAATACCGTGACAACTTCATTCCGCGGAGAACCGCATATAAGTGCCGATCTGTTGATGCGCCTTCACCTATCTAAGTAAGGTGAGAACACATGAAACTCACACGGAGGGAGAGACCGTATAAGCGGCTACGATACTGTGTCGAAGCGGCGATTCTCCTTCTGGTAATGCGAAGAACACACGAGAACGCACACGGGAGAGAAACCGGATAAATGCGATCTGTGTGCATGCTTACTTCTCGACGTTCGGATGATAGTAAAGCATCACACATGCAGAAACTCACAGGAACAGAACAGGTATAAGCGATCTGTGATATCGCTACCTTCCGGCGTTCGGCGTGATGAAGATACACTAATGAGAACTCACACGGAGAGAAACCTTAGTGCGATCTGTGTTGATGGCTACCTTCTCGCAGTCGGGTAATCATGACAGACACACATTAGAACTCACACGGAAAAACCTATAATCATCTGGGTATGCTACATTCAGACATGCGATGCTGTGAAGACACACATGAAATTCACATAGAGAGAACGGTATAAGTGCGATCTGTGATGGCGCTAACCTTTTCTCGCATTCGGTAGATGTGAAGACCATGAGACACCACACAGGGAGAAACCGTATAAGTGCGGATCTGTGTGAAGCGCAATTCTGCCTGTCTAGGTAATGGTCGAAGACAGCATAATGAGATTCACCACGGTGAGAGAACCGTATAAGTGCGATCTGTGTGATGCTACCTTCTCGCCGTTCGCGGTGATGTGAAAGAAACACATGAGAACTCACACGACGAGAGAAACCGTATAAGTGCGATCTGTGTGTTATGGGTACCTTCTGCATTCGCCGGTGATTTTTACTCGAAGAAACACATAGAGAACTCACACGCCGAGAGAAACGTTTACAGATCGATTCTGTGTAATGCTCCCTTCACACAATCGGGTTTTTTCTGCTGAAATACACAGAGAACTCACACGGAGAGAACCATATAAGTGACGATTTGTGTATGCTGCTTCACCACAATCCGGGTGCTGTGAAGAAACATATCGAAACTCACACATTAAAACAAATCATTCAAATGTAAATTTGAAGTTGAATGAGCTTACGCTCGTGAAGACACTCTATAGGCCACACACGACAATGATATAACTATTCTAAGAGATGTCTACAGATGTAAGCAGAAAGTATATCTCGAACTGCTCAGACTCACATGTAATAGCCAGCTTTGCTCTGCCTAAATCGCGAGCACACAGTACACATGTAACTGGAGCAGTGTGGAATCCACGAAGCCAACTCAACTGTACAGCTCTCTTCCAGATTGAAGCTAAACTAGCGAATTGCTTGTGAAAAGCCGCTTGAAGCTCTTTACGTTATACAAACTGATGTAGCAGTTTTGTCGTGTGACGCAGTATTACTCTATCCAACGTGAGCACTGTGTATACATCGCTAAATTACATCAGCATTTGTGACATAATCATGTTTGAAACACTAATCTAATAAATCGCCATAGTACGTATAATTATTTATAATTTGCATGTCTATATGTAAAAGTATTATATAAACACAGAGGAGCACGCACGGTCGCAGCACACATAATGGCTAGAAGAGAACAACAACAACAGAGGATGGCTAAATTGGGAGAGGAGAGGAAGGAAAAGAGTTTGTGAGAAAAATCAAATACAGACGTTTGAATTTATTTTTTATAAATAATTGTCATCAGCAAAATGCACAACATCAAAAGGTATTCGAAAAAGCATTTTTGGTATCATGTAATTCCCGATAACATTGTTGTTAAGGTTTGTTTAATGCAAATTTTGTACGTGTTTATGAGTCAGAAAACTTCTTGAAAATTAAAATGAAAGGTCTTGAGTCTGTTTATGTTATGTGAAAGACAAAGGAAACTTGATGGGGACAAAACAAGAGCCACACAGAAACTAAGCAAACAATCATTAGGGTGCACGTTGACCGAAATACACAGTACAGGTTGACAGATTTATACACGTTGCATTCATACATTAGTTCAGTGAGATTGTTGGTGATGATTAAATTGAGATTTGTACCGTCACCACACGCATCACGCGAGCGACCAGGGTGGCGGCCAACATGGGGGGGATTTTGACCATACTTGTCGGGGTGCTTGGGAAGTGGATAGCAGACATGGGTGACACTGTTGCGGCGTTCAACGCAATAAATTGTAACTAACTACAACGATTAAATGAACTGCTAGACGTCGGTTATTCGAATTACATTAACCCCTCCCCGATCGGGCCCGATCTCGCCTGTGTCTGCCCTCTGGTAAAGATGGCGCACTCGGAGGACAACAGCTTCTGATGCCCGCTTGATTGTTTTATAAGTCAGAGCGGCATACTTGTCATATATATCAGTTGTTAGGGAGATATTGACATTGGCGAGTCCCTTTTTCCGTGCAATACAGACTCCTCTCAGAAATTTGGCTAATATAGCTTGCTGAGCTAGACAGGGGTGGAAGGCATACGGAATAAAAAGCATAAATATAGCGCCCTTCAATCGGTAGCTAGCCCTAATCATAACGGCTACAAAACTAAAACGTGTTTTGTTTTATATTCAGATTACATGAGCCGATATCCTAGTTTGCTCATTATAACACGCTCGTGAATCACTCTATCTACTCCCAATTACTAATTTATAATTTTATATCGATGTGATCAACGGGCACCAGATGGCAGTGCACGTGCATTTCTATTTAAGGACATTTTGGTGCTGAGTAATTAGCAGTCGATTGGGACAACTGGTGTATAAAGCTAGGTTTACACTGACACGCTTGCACATACACGCGTGCGTGTATATTCACGCGTGCGCGCACATACACGCGTACATGCGTATACACGCGTGCATGCACTCGCATGTGCGCACGTAACACGTACGTGCATATACACACATGCGCGCACATACACGTACACACGTGCGTGCACATAGACGCGCGCGCGCACGTACACACGCACGTACACGCGTGCGTGCTCGTACAAGCGTCCGCGCTCGTACACGCATGCGCACACATACACGCATGCGTGCACGTCACGGCTGTCAGGCGCGCAGTACACACGTACGTGCATATCACGCATGCGCGCACTACACGCTGTGCGTGCACATACACGGCGTGCGGCACCATACACGCGCTGCGTGCACATACCGCGTGCGTGCACATACACGCGTGCGCGCACATACACGCGTGCGCGCACATACACGCATGCGTGTACGTACACGCGTGCGCGCAGTGGCGCGCACATACCCGCATGCGCGCGTGCACATAAGGAGCTCGGCTGCACGTGCTTGGACAAACCCAATGCCCTCGTGGCAACACCGACATCCTGTCTCTGTGACTGTGCACGTTCTTTCTTTTTCAGAGTTCTGTCTGTACGGTGGGGCGGGATGTGCCTGTCGTCATCGTCGTTGTCGTTGTTGTTATTGTTGTTGTTGTTTGTTGTGCTGTTTCTTGTTGGGGGCGGCAACGGAGAGGAGAACAGGGAGAGGAAGGTTGTGGGGATGCGGATGAGGATCAGTTGAGTAGGGAGTAGAGACGGCGTGGAGCAGCATGATTAGTGTTGGCTTTACGGTTGATAATTCTATTCTGTGTTTTTCCTGTCTCGATTTTTGTTAGACTCGTGTCTGTCGTAAAATAATTAGTGCATTCTATCGCGAGCGGTCGGGTTACGAATTTTGGGCTCTCTCTCATCTCTCTCTCTCTCTCTCTCTCTCTATCTCTCTCTATCTCTTCGCTCGCTCGCCACATCTTTCTATTTACTCTCTCTCTCGCGGTGCCCCGGCCTGCGCGGCCCTCTCTCTCTCATCTCTCTCTTCGTTCGCCTCGTCACTCTTTACTCGCTCGCTTTCCTTTCTCTCCCCTATCTTCCCTTATCGCCTCACCTCTTCCTCACTGTCTTATATGTACTCACAGCGATCAGCATTATTATATGACACCCGCTTTTATTAATCCAACACACTCATGCCAGGTGATATCTCGCATAAAATCTCACAGTGAAGCTTTTTGTTGCACGGCTTTTCCCTCTCTAGTTCCGTTTCACCTCGTCCTGAACCACGCTACCACTATCCACTGAAACCATAGTACTTAGTCGTTCTCCCACCTCTCTCTCTCTCTCTTTAAACTAATAAATTATGCTGGGACACTGAAGTGACTGAAGAAAACTGCCATAATTAAAGGCTTGCTCGAGGAGAGTAGGCAGAGAGAGAGAGGAGAGAGAGAGAGAGAGAGGAGAGAGAGGAGAGAGAGAGAGAGGAAGAGAGAGGAGACAACTCGCGAACGAGACGATGCGCTAGACACGACGACGTAGGCCAGATTGTGTACTGACTGGTTACGCAGCCGCGAACCTTACATGCAAGATCTTCTTCTAATTTCTTAAGTAGTATCTACTGATGGTATGTTATCAATAAATCTATTGCTAGAATAAGATCCTCTTTCATTTCAAATGCTAATTATATGCACTAATATAGAATTTTCTCGGAAGATCATTGCGCGTATGCGCGA
>NW_014579062.1:0-1973 GCF_000485595.1 Priapulus caudatus
ATGGCATCTGTCTCTGCCATTAGCTTCATGGCTGCTTCTTGCTGTTCCTGGATCATTCTTTCTTGTTCCCTTTTAATACATTCTTCCTCTTGCTTCATGGCTGCTTCTTGCTGTTCCTGGAACATTCTTTCTTGTTCCCTTTTAATACATTCTTCCTCTTGCTTCATGGCTGCTTCTTGCTGTTCCTGGAACATTCTTTCCTGTTCCCTTTTAATACATTCTTCCTCTTGCTTCCTGGCTGCTTCTTGCTGTTCCTGGATCATTCTTTCTTGTTCCCTTTTAATACATTCTTCCTCTTGCTTCCTGGCTGCTTCTTGCTGTTCCTGGAACATTCTTTCTTGTTCCATTCTAATACCTTCTTCATCTTGCTTCCTGGCTGCTTCTTGCTGTTCCTGGAACATTCTTTCTTGTTCCCTTTTAATACATTCTTCCTCTTGCTTCCTGGCTGCTTCTTGCTGTTCCTGGAACATTCTTTCTTGTTCCATTCTAATATGTTCTTCCTCTTGCTTCCTGGCTGCTTCTTGCTGTTCCTGGAACATTCTTTCTTGTTCCATTCTAATACCTTCTTCCTCTTGCTTTCTGGCTGCTTCTTGTTGGTCCTGAAACAATCTTAATTGCTCCTTCTCCTGCCTTCTAATTCCTTCTTGATGTTTCTGGAACAATCTCTGCCGTTCCAGTCGTGCATATTGCTGCTCTTGTCGTCTTAATGCCTCCGGCTTGATGGGTAACTTCCGACTATCGAGGAATGCCTTCGCTTCTCTCACCACATCAATATACGCATCTTGAACCTCAAAGAGATACCCATCACTATCGTCAATATCACCGTCGTCAGTGAGAAGCACATGACAATCCTCGTGTGCGTTAGCAAACTCGGAAAATACTCCCTTTAATATCCGAAGTCTTGCTTCCGTCTCTTCATAATCTTGCTCTGCTACCAGGCGCTTAATGGTGTTACCTTCCCAGGTGAGTTCCCTCTGTAACTTCTTGCACTCCGCCATGTTGTCAGATTCTTGACGTAGATTCGCCTCATGCAGTCTTAGCTCATAGACTTTTCTTGCTCATGTCCCCCCATGCACGCATACCATTACTCATGTAGTCCTGCTTCATGGAGTTTTACACATGCACTCTTGCTTTATGTATTTTTACTCATGCATTCTTGCTTTATGTATTTTTACTCATGTCCTCTTGCTTCATGTAACTTTTACTCATGTCCTCTTGCTTCATGAACTTTTACTCATGTCCGCTTGCTTCATGTAACTTTTACTCATGTACTCCTGATGCATACATTTTTTACTGTTACGTTCCGTGCGTGATAATCAAAACCCCAACTCGGCATCTTTTCCGTTATCTCCAAATTTATTACTCAGCACATGCGTTGAGCGCACGTGCAGGTAAAACTGTAAATACAAAATAATGCACACTAAATATTACGTCGCTCATGTCATGCAATGTTCACTATATTCAACGTTATATAACAAGATTCAAATTATTAAGAAATTAGACGAGAACCAAGAGAAAAACACTTACAATGTATGGTGCATCGTGGAAGAAATGCGCGAGCGCACGCGAACGTATAAATACGGCTCAAGCAGCAAAAGGGCCCGCGCCACGCACAACAACGCTTTTATACCGCGACAGGAAACCGCGAGTCACATGACTTAAAACATAATGGTAAAGCGGCCGAACCGCAGCCAAGCTGAATAGCTTAAATACGCGGCAAAACAGAACGAACAGTGCTAGAAATACGACAGTATATGTACCCACACTCAACAGAAATGATGAGAAGAAATAACAGTTATCGGTCCAACTCCTTTGATAGTGGTTAATTGGCAACCAGCCCCACTTACAGGAAGTCCCTGTGTGCATGGAAGAGATCTCAATTACACATGAGGTCACAACATACACCGCCCCCCGTTAGCAGCGCCCAGTATGCGTAGAGAGAAGATTGAATACGATTACCATGTAGCTATGGC
>NW_014579062.1:2583-24347 GCF_000485595.1 Priapulus caudatus
TCGGAAGTTCTCTGATTCTTCATTGGTCAGTTGAGGTTTTGAGGTCGGTATGGGGCCTTTTGCGCCTGTCTTGGTGTTGTCGTTCTCTCGCCCCTCATCTCTCTCTCCCTCTTCGGAGTTGAGACCATTGGCTATTACCTTGTCTTTGTGCCTTGCTCCCTTGGGGGTTTCCTCTCTCTCTGGAGTTGATTGGATTTGACTTGTTGTTGCGTTTAGCCCCATGAGACTTGCTGCTAGGGTTGATTTGTTTGTTTTTCCCTGGGTGGCCTCGGTCTCGGTGGGTTCTTCTTTCCCATATAGGACAGATCTGGGGGTGCCTGCACTCTGGGTTAAATGGCTTAGCTTGGTCTCTCTTATTGACAGAGATGACTTATTCGTCTCCATGGTGGGTTCCATCTTGATAGCTACCTTGTGATTAACTTTGTTTGCTTTCGCTTGAGATTTCTGATCCTTTGCTCTTTAGCTTATCCTTTATCCTGATCCACCAACACAGAGCCCTCTTAAGCCTATACCAGCTAGAGTAATGATGCATGAGCCTATCTAGCGGGCTTTCCCTCATACTCGGGGTAGCCGCGAGGTTTATCCTTTTTTCACAGATTCTTGAGGCAAACGACTGGCTTCTTTCGTTTTTTGCGTCATGCTTCACCTCTGGATCATGCGATGATACCTCACCGTCTATCCGTTGCATATTCCACTCAGCTTTATACGTTTTTAACATGCTAACGCCTTCAAACCACTTTCCGGTGTCCAGTCGCCCAGCTGCTTCTCCTCTTGTTATTACATCAGCCGGATTATCTTCACTCGCAATATAATACCATTGATCAGGTTCTGTCAGCTGTCGGATTGTACTGATCCTGTTGCCTACGAATACTTGGAACCTCCGTGCTTCATTCTTAATGTATTTCAAAACCAGTTCACTGTCAGTCCAAAAATATGACTTGGTTATGCAGAGCTCCAACTCTCGCCTCAATAGACAGTCCACCTTCGCTGATAACACTGCAGCTTGCAGCTCCAAGCGTGGGATCGTAAGTTGTTTTATCGGCGCCACCCTACCTTTGCTCATTACTAAGGCGGTGTGTATTCTGCCTTGCTTACTTATACATCTCATATAAGTACAACATCCGTACGCCTTCTCACTGGCGTCACTGAAGTGATGTAGTTCACATACTGCGTCACGTGATTCGGTCGGCACGATACATCTTGCTACGCTTATAGGTCTCAGGTCTAGTAGTGTTCCCTGCCATATTTCCCATTTCCTACCGAGATCTATGGGCACTTCATCATCCCACGATAGCTTCAGTCTCGTGGCTTCCTGGAAGAGGATTTTTCCTGTTATCACCATAGGACTAATCAGGCCCAGAGGGTCAAACACTGACGAAATCAGGCTTAACATGCGGCGTCTCGTCACCACGCCACCTTGTTTTTCCTTCACTTCAAAAACAAACTCATCGGTCTCAACGTTCCACTTAATCCCTAACGCTTTCCTCTCTGCACTAGGGCACAAGTCCTTTACTCCATTTGCTCGATCACTCACCGGTATGCTCGCGAGAAGGTCTCGACTGTTCACCACGAACTTCGTTTATCTAAATCCGTCCTTCTGTAGCAGGTCTCGTGTTCCTCTTATAATTATTTGGGCTTCAGCTTTCGTTTCGACTGACTTGAGGCAGTCGTCGACGTAGAACGATCTAGTTACTGTGTCACTTATCGCAGGGTCGACATCTCCATGGTTCTTTACCGTGCGTCGTAAAGCGTATGTCGAACTGCTGGCGCACCATACTCCCCCAAATACGTGTGAGGTCATGCGATAATGGATCACGTCTCCCGCACCATCACGCCACAAGAACCGTAGGGCATCTCTATCATATGATGGGATCTTGACTTGCTGATACATAGCTTCTATGTCGGCCACCATTTTCGGATCACCGTATTCAGCTTGGCCTTCGCTCTCTAGCTTATTCTTCATCACCCAAGCCTTTTGCTCCAACAGCAATTTTAGCTCATCTTGTCTTTGTCGTTCCACAGCCTCTAGCTTCGCTGCTTGCTCGGCCTTTTTCTGCATGGCATATGTCTCTGCCATTAGCTTCATCTCTTCCTGTCTCTGTTTTCCTAACACAGCCATCATCTGCTCTTCTTCATTCTTCACTTTCTCGGTGGCTTCTCGTGTCTGCTTCCCACTCTGCGTGTCCTCTGTCTCTATTTCCTGTTTTATCCCCATCTCTACAGGTTGCTGGCCCTGTAAAGCTTCTGGTACCTCACGACCACCGTGACCTGGCACTGTTTGCAGTTCCGGTTGCTTCTGCGATGCCTGCATAAATTCCTCTTGTTGCTGAAAAGCCCTCTCTGTTTCACGATGTTCTTCTTGCCTTCGCTCAGCTTCTTCGTGTTTATTGTAGATTCTTTTTTGTTCCATTCTAATATGTTATCCTGGACGTACGTCTAGGACGCATCGTGTAAATAGGCCTTTAATCATCCCGGTCGGTCATGCGGCTATAATTGACTGGCTCGAGGTGTGGCGTTGCTGGCGCTTTCAGTGCCTATATTACTGGGTCAGCCGTGCGCAACCGCCTAACGCATTTCATTTCGAGGCGTTGTCCGTCCCCATCACCTACGGCGCCGACCAGCGCGAGGAGTGGGACTAGGACGACACTGGGCACACGAGGGACCACGGCTACGAGTCGCCGGAGGAGCACGACTGATGACGCAACGGGATCGATGCCCGCGCGCCTCGGCTCCCCGCGACTCGAGGGGGAGCGACGTGAGCGGCACCGCTCACCCCTCCCTACCGTCCGCGTCCACTCTAGTGTTAGCGACCCGAGTACACCTCCGCGACCGGAGCGTGCGACGGGTACGAGCTGGACACCCCTGCGTGACGCGCTCTGAGGCACAGCGCCGACAGATGAGCCAGCCTCCGCCGAGCGAAGCGACGCGTCCCGGGATGCGGTGCCGACCGACGGGCGTCAGGAAGTCTACTGCGATCGACCATGTAGCCGCGATGCGCGAATAGAATACAATAGTTTATAATTAGTTGGTGGCGGATCGCGTGGTATGTAGTTTAGTTAATTAATTATCCTGGTGGTTTAAAACTTTCGGAAACTAAATGTAAGCGCGAAACCCTATGCTTAACGGCATAGGTTTTTTTTTAATGTAGATTGGACGAGCACATGTTACGTGCCACATCCGTGCGGCACCTATTGTTTTCACAGACGATATTCCAACGTGCCAGTATCACGCTCTCGCACTCGACCAAAATTTTGGTTATATGATCGTGGCGATCACAAGTTTCTTTTAAGGGGGAGTGGTGTAGCGATGATGCGCTCGAGCTCATTAATTAGGCACGTTGCCGAATGAGCGGAGAGCGAGCGACAGCTGGTAGCGGGGCCACAGGTGTTACAGGTACAATTAGCACATTCTGTCTGCCTGCGGCCATGGTGAAGAGCAGATGCACACTGATTGTGTATAGAAGATGAAGCTGTATATTTATACAAAAATGTGTGTGAGGGGGGGGGGGTCAGTGGAAGTGGGATCGTAATAAGAACGCTCTGTGAGCCTATTGCAAACGTGGGAACAACGCCTTGGACATATTACGAGCGTCATAGTCTCAGTGGCAGCACAGTGGACGCCCAGAAAGCGTAGTGGGAGCGCAGTAACGGCACAATAAGAACGGGAGAGGCACGTATGGAGAGCCCAATGAGCGTACAGCAGTCGCAAACCAGTCGCAGAGGACGATTTCTGCGACCCCAAGTCGCTTCTATGCGTTGTTGCTACGTCCACGATACGCTCATGTAGTTCGCTTTGCGCTGCCACGGCGACTGTACTGCGTCATTACACCGCTCATTACAGAGCGCCGACAGGCTACGCTTGTTTTGATTCGGCCCAACACAAGCGCCGAGGTTTGGCGCTCAAGATAGCTCATGGCGACCCTCTTCCGTCCTTGACAGTTTCCACTGCGTCTCAACCAGTTACGAACTTGTTCTCAGAGACCTTACTGCGCTTTTCCTCGCGCTTTCATACTTTTCAGTTCGCAGTGGGAGCGTACGTGAACGTGATCGTGGGAAGGTGTGACAGGGGTTTAACGTGTTGTAAACAAAACGACCATACAGCCATATAAACCCATCGACCAATCAGATTGCGTCTTTCAAAAGCATAGGCTCGACGTCCGTTTCGCAGTTGTTGAGGTTCACGCTTGTCGCACACATTTTCTCTCCAAATTATACTTCTACAGCTTCGCCATGGCACAATGTAACCATGGAGGGGGTGGTAACGGCCCTGTCAGGGTGCGCGACACAACGGCAACCGGACCTATACCACGGCCAATGGTATTGCTCAAGTAAAGGAGAGAGAGAAGAAAACGTTACATATACGTATCAGTATCGTATTCTATACACTCACGCTCACGCACGCGCGAGCACACACACACACACACATGCACGCACACATACACGCACACGCACACACACACACACACATACACACACACACACACACACACACACACACACACACACACACACACACACAGATAAACACACACACACACACACACACACACAGATACACACACACACACACACACACACACTGACAGACACACACACACGCACGCACACACACGTTCACCTGTCAACGCCACCGGCATCATAGCTGTTACAAAACAGACGACGTTTGCGCGGCGTTTGGCGGAGGATAAAGTATGAACGTATTAGTAATACGTGAGATAGAACGTATTATTTCGAATCGAAGAAGATTTCGAATAATTAATTCGAGAACACTTCCTCGTCGCTTTTCCTTAGGTATTTCTGTATTTAGTTAGTTATTTACATATAGCTTATATATATAATTATATATATATATATATTATATATATAGAGAGAGAGAGATAATATATATATATAATTATATTCTATATTATTATTATTACTAGCTGAAACCCGCGCTATGCGCGGGCTTAGTGACTGTGATGCATGTGTTACCAGTACAGTAGTGTTATGTGTAAGGTGTTATATGGAGAGTTTAGTTGTTGCACATGTTTAATTGTTTTTTATGGTTGAGATGTCAATAGAAATACATGTACAATCATGCTTACACGTAACACATTAACCATTTGTTTGGCAAGTACAGAGTGAAATACACACAGCCACACAGAAATGTTTTATTGTATGCTATGTAGGTACTGGTTGATGATACGGACTCCAAAGTTAGAATATAGATAGATGTGAATGGGCTAGCTGGTAGGTCGGGCGACTGATTAACCACTTGGCATCTCATAACTTGATTAACTTGATTAACCTGATTAACTTGTACATCTCATATGGGAAACTATGCCCAAATAGCTACTGAATATTTAACTTCATTATTACATGGTTCGTTCTACTTACATTATTGGGCTTACAAAAATCTCAGACACACACACAGAACACACATACACAGAACAAAACGAAAACAAAACAGCGCCCCCTATTTTCAGGCAAATCTTTACCTTTTTTATTTTATTTTTGTCTTTTTAAGACCGAACAAACGGTTTTCAACCGAGTATAGTTTAGAACCCGTCCCGTGTACTCATCGATCTCTTCTGTGAATTTGGCGCTATTTGGATCCAAACTGACGGAGCCTTTGATTAACATACAACATTCGCCAAATTATAGTAAGATTATTATTATTACTAGCTGAAACCCGCGCTACGCGCGGGCTTAGTGACTGTGATTCATGTGTTACCAGTGCAGTAGTGTTATGTGTAAGGTGTTATATGGAGAGTTTAGTTGTTGCACATGTTTTTTTATGTTGAGATGTCAATACAAAATACATGAGCAATCATGCTTACACGTAACACATTAACCATTTGTTTGGCAAGTACACAGTGAAATACACACACCCACACAGAAATGTTTTATTGTATGCTATGTACGGTTCAAGGATAGAGAACATGGGTCCCAATAAGACCAATGTCATTTACATCATATTCAAATATAATATTTATATCAATATAATAGGTTAGGGTTATTGTTAGGGTTAGGGTTAGGTTTAGGGTTAGGGTTAGGGTTAGAATTAGGGTTAGGGTTAGGGTTAGGCACATTGGTTTTATTGGGACCCATGTTCGCTATCCTTGGGCCCTATGTACTGCCACTGGTTGATGATACGGACTCCAAAGTTAGAATATAGATAGATGTGAATGGGTATAACGTAAACGTAATATTACGTGCTTCGCATGTTTGCACTGTGTGCAGACCAGGTATATTGCGTGCGTTGTGATCGCTTATTTCTACGCATGTTTGCACTCTGTGCGGACGACGTAATATTAAGTGCTTGTGATCGGACCGCTTGTGACAGATCGGCGTCTGATGAAATTCAACTTGTACATCTCATATGGGAAACTATGGCCAAATAGCTACTGAATATTTAACTTCATTATTACATGGTTATTTCTACTTACATTATGGGGCTTACACAAATCTCAAGACACCACGACACAGAACAGAGATACACAGAACAACACGAAATTGAAAACTGTTGAAACAAAACGAAATACAAACAGAACGTAAACAAAACAGCGCCCCCTATTTTCAGGCAAATGTTTACCTTTCTTGTGTTTTTTTGTCTTTTTCAAGACCGAACAAACGGTTTTCAACCGAGTATAGTTTAGAACCCGTCCCGTGTACTCATCGATCTCTTCTGTAAATTGGCGCTATTTGGATCCAACTGACGGAGCCTTTCATTAACATACATACATACATACATACATACAACATTCGCCAAATTATAGTAAGATTATTATTATTTAGTTATTTATTTACATATAGCTTATATATATATATATATATATATATATATATTCTATATTATTATTGTTATTGTTACGTTCCGTGCGTGATAATCAAAACCCCAACTCGGCATCTTTTCCGTTATCTCCAAATTTATTACTCAGCACATGCGTTGAGCGCACGTGCAGGTAAAACTGTAAATACAAAATAATGCACACTAAATATTACGTCGCTCATGTCATGCAATGTTCACTATATTCAACGTTATATAACAGGATTCAAATTATAAGAATTAGACGAGAACCACAGAGAAAAACACTTACAATGTATGGTGCATTCTGGAAGAAATGCGCGAGCGCAACGAACGTATAAATACGGCTCAAGCAGCAAAAGGGCCCGTCACGCACAACAGACGCTTTTATACGCGACAAGGAAACCGCGCAGTCACATGACTAAAACATAATGTATAACGGGCCGAACCGCAGCCAAGCTGAATAGCTTAAATACCGCGCAAAACAAGAACCGAACAGTGCTAGAAATACGACAGTATATGACCCACACTCAACAGAAATGATGAGAAGAAATAACACTCCCCACCTTGAACTACGTTCAACAAAGTAAACTTAGGAAGAGCCCTCTAGTAGCACAATCTTTGAGATCGGGCGGACGATACGCGTCGCCTTGGTTTTCACTCTGGCTGATCTGACGAGACCGTCTCTGCCCTTATTCACATCTATCACGAGGCCAAGCGGCCATAGTCCTCTTGGGGTGTTTTTTTTCACCACCAGCACTAAATCACCTATCTTGATGTTCCTGCTTTGCACAATCCACTTGCTTCTACGCTGCAGCTCTGGCAGGTATTCTTTCACCCACTTGCGCGAGAACTGATCCGCGAGATGCTGTACGTGATGCCAACGCCTAGGATACATGCCGCTGGATCCGAACTTGCCGGGGGTAACGTAGCGCCATCTCGTAGCAATAAAAGATGGTTAGGCGTAAGCGCTCTCAAATCACCTTACATCATCACTGCTCTTGGTGATAGGCCGACTGTTGATCATGTTTGCTACTTCGCAGAACAGCGTCTTCAGCACTTCGTCCGTCAGTCTGTGATTCCCGCGCAGCAAGGCATTGAGCACCTTCCTGATGGAACGAATCATACGTTCCTAAATGCCACCCATACGCGATGCATGTGGAGGATTAAAAAACCCACTCTCTACCTCGGTGAGCTATATCATGTATATCCTTCACGATAAGCATTGCTAATTGGTGAGCATGTTTGAGCCTCCCACCTACACAAAGCAGCCCGTCCGAACCCAGCACAGGCGTTAGCTTCCTCAACGAACTCGACCTGTTTAGCGTATCATCTCTCGTGATTTGAGTTAATTCCTTCTCGTAGCGTTGCATCTGCACGTGCTTCACTATAATTCGCTCTGCTGAACCCATTTCATCAACGCTTATGCGATCTCCGAATTTAGCTTGACCTTTGCTCTTTAGCTTATCCTTTATCTTGATCCACCAACACAGAGCCCTCTTAAGCCTATACCAGCTAGAGTAATGATGCATGAGCCTATCTAGCGGGCTTTCTCTCATACTCGGGGTAGCCGCGAGATTTATCCTTTTTTTTCACAGATTCTTGAGGCAAACGACTGGCTTCTTTCGTTTTTTGCGTCATGCTTCATCTCTGGATCATGCGATGATACCTCACCGTCTATCCGTTGCATATTCCACTCAGCTTTATACGTTTTTTAACATGCTAACGCCTTCAAACACGGCTTTTCCGGTGTCAGTCGCCCAGCTGCTTTCTCTCTTGTTATTACATCAGCCGGATTATCTTTACTCGCAATATAATACCATTGATCAGGTTCTGTCAGCTGTCGGATTGTACTGATCTTGTTTGCCTACGAATACTTGGAACTCCGTGCTTCATTCTTAATGTATTTCCAAACCAGTTCATTGTCAGCTCAAAAATATGACTTGGTTATGCAGAGCTCCAACTCTCGCCTAAATAGACAGTCCACCTTCGCTGATAACACTGCAGCTTGCAGCTCCAAGCGTGGATCGTAAGTTGTTTTATCGGCGCCACCCTACCTTTGCTCATTACTAAGGCGTGTGTATTCTGCCTTGCTTACTTATACATCTCATATAAGTACAACATCCGTACGCCTTCTCACTGGCGTCACTGAAGTAATGTAGTTCACTACTGCGTCACGTGATTCGGTCGGCACGATACATCTTGCTACGCTTATAGGTCTCAGGTCCAGTAGTGTTCCCTGCCATATTTCCCATTTCCTACGAGATCTATGGGCACTTCATCATCCCACGATAGCTTCAGTCTCGTGGCTTCCTGGAAGAGGATTTTTCCTGTTATCACCATAGGACTAATCAGGCCCAGAGGGTCAAACACTGACAAAATCAGGCTTAACATGTGGCGTCTCGTCACCACGCACACTTGTTTTCCTTTCACTTCAAAAACAAACTCATCGGTCTCAACGTTCCACTTAATCCCTAACGCTTTCCTCTCTGCACTAGGGCACAAGTCCTTTACTCCATTTGCCTCGATCACTCACCGGTATGCTCGCGAGAAGGTCTCGACTGTTCACCACGAACTTCGTTTATCTAAATCCGTCCTTCTGTAGCAGGTCTCTGTGTTCCTCTTATAATTATCTGGGCTTCAGCTTTCGTTTCGACTGACTTGAGGCAGTCGTCGACGTAGAACGATCTAGTTACTGTGTCACTTATCGAGGGTGTCGACATCTCCATGGTTCTTTACCGTGCGTCGTAAAGCGTATGTCGAACTGCTGGCGCACCATACTCCCCCAAATTACGTGTGAGGTCATTCGCGATAATGGATCACGTCTCCCGCACCATCACGCCACAAGAACCGTAGGGCATCTCTATCATATGATGGGATCTTGACTTGCTGATACATAGCTTCTATGTCGGCCACATTTTCGGATCACCGTATTCAGCTTGGCCTTCGCTCTCTAGCTTATTCTTCATCACCCAAGCCTTTTGCTCCAACAGCAATTTTACTCATCTTGTCTTTGTCGTTCCACAGCCTCTAGCTTCGCTGCTTGCTCGGCCTTTTTCTGCATGGCATATGTCTCTGCCATTACTTCATCTCTTCCTGCTCTCTGTTTCCTAACACAGCCATCATCTGCTCTTCTTCATTCTTCACTTCCTCGGTGGCTTCTCGTGTCTGCTTCCCACTCTGCGTGTCCTCTGTCTCTATTTCCTGTTTTATCCCCATCTCTACAGGTTGCTGGCCTTGTAAAGCTTCTGGTACCTCACGACCACCGTGACCTGGCACTGTTTGCAGTTCCGGTTGCTTCTGCGATGCCTGCATAAATTCCTCTTGTTGCTGAAAAGCCCTCTCTGCTTCACGATGCTCTTCTTGCCTTCGCTCAGCTTCTTCGTGTTTATTGTAGATTCCTTTTTGTTCCATTCTAATATGTTCTTTCTCTTGCTTTCTGGCTGCTTCTTGCTGTTCCTGGAACATTCTTGCTTGTTCCATTCTAATACCTTCTTCCTCTTGCTTCCTGGCTGCTTCTTGCTGTTCCTGGAACATTCTTTCTTGTTCCCTTCTAATACATTCTTCCTCTTGCTTCCTGGCTGCTTCTTGCTGTTCCTGGAACATTCTTTCTTGTTCCATTCTAATACCTTCTTCCTCTTGCTTTCTGGCTGCTTCTTGTTGGTCCTGAAACAATCTTAATTGCTCCTTCTCCTGCCTTCTAATTCCTTCTTGATTTTCTGGAACAATCTCTGCGTTTCCAGTCGTGCATATGCTGCTCTTGTCGTCTTAATGCCTCCGGCTTGATGGGTAACTTCCGACTATCGAGGAATGCCTTCGCTTCTCTCACCACATCAATATACGCATCTTGAACCTCAAAGAGATACCCATCACTATCGTCAATATCACCGTCGTCAGTGAGAAGCACATGACAATCCTCGTGTGCGTTAGCAAACTCGGAAAATACTCCCTTTAATATCCGAAGTCTTGCTTCCGTCTCTTTCATAATCTTGCTCTGCTACCAGGCGCTTAATGGTGTTACCTTCCCAGGTGAGTTCCCTCTGTAACTTCTTGCACTCCGCCATTGTCATGATTGCTCGATTCTCGACTAGATTCGCCTCATGCAGTCTTAGCTCATAGACTTTTTCTTGCTCATGTCCCCCCATGCACGCATACCATTTACTCATGTAGTCCTGCTTCATGGAGTTTTACACATGCACTCTTGCTTTATGTATTTTTTACTCATGCACTCTTGCTTTATGTATTTTTACTCATGTCCTCTTGCTTCATGTAACTTTTACTCATGTCCTCTTGCTTCATGAATTTTACTCATGTCCGCTTGCTTCATGTAACTTTTACTCATGTACTCCTGATGCATACATTTTTTTACTGTTACGTTCCGTGCGTGATAATCAAAAACCCAACTCGGCATCTTTTCCGTTATCTCTAAAATTTATTACTCAGCACATGCGTTGAGCGCACGTGCAGGTAAAACTGTAAATACAAAATAATGCACACTAAATATTACGTCGCTCATGTCATGCAATGTTCACTATATTCAACGTTATATAACAAGATTCAAATTATAAGAAATTAGACGAGAACCAAGAGAAAAACACTTACAATGTATGGTGCATCGTGGAAGAAATGCGCGAGCGCACGCGAACGTATAAATACGGCTCAAGCAGCAAAAGGGCCCGCGCCACGCACAACAGACGCTTTTATACCGCGACAAGGAAACCCGCGAGTCACGTGATTATATCATAATGTAAACGGGCCGAACCGCAGCCAAGCTGAATAGCTTAAATACCGCGCAAAACAAGAACCGAACAGTGCTAGAAATACGACAGTATATGACCCACACTCAACAGAAATGATGAGAAGAAATAACAGTTATCGTCCAACTCCTTTGATAGTGGTTAATGGCAACCAGCCCCACTTACAGGAGCCCTGTGTGATGGAGAGATCTCAATACACATGAGGTCAAACATACACCGCCCCCCGTTAGCATGGCCCAGTATGACGTAGAGAGACAAATGAATACGATTACCATGTAGCTATGGCTAGCCATTCCCTTCAAAACTACAATAGGAAATAGAATGAATGTAACTTTGAATAGAAACAATACTTCCATGAATAGAAAACACAAACAGGAATATATAGGTAATGCAAGTCTGAATAGAAACAATGCGTATTTTATACAAAACCTATAATATCACTCAACACAATCATATTCATTGTAATGCCTTTATTCTAGACACCAACAGTAAACGCAAACGAGTGTCACAGAATACAAATTACATTACATTATACAAACAAAATATAATCTTAAACATTTAGAAATACAAATTACTGCTAGTACAAGAACGGTAGGTGTCAGCACTATCTAATAGTTCTGGCACCTAACCAATGTATGATTGGGTTGAGTATAAATACCAATTTTATACAAAACCTATAATAGGTGGGGGCGGACTGACGTCACTTCCCCTAAAGCGGGCAGCGCACTTCATAATTTTCGTTGCTCGTACAGGCAATTTTCGTGGTTGCCACAAAAATGGCCAAGTGTACGGGGGCCGGCAACGACCACTCACCACGGAAATTTAGTGGTGACCACGAGTTGCCGAGAATCAAACCGGTTTGATTTCTCACCACGAAAATTGCTCGTGGTGGCAACTTGTGTTGAAGTATGCTGTGACGCCGCGGCAACGGCCAAAAAAATTGCCGACCCCGAAAATTGCCTGTACGAGCAACGAAAATGGTGAAGTGTGCTGCTAGCTTTAGCATCACGTCCGGTGAACCAGGGCCGATGAAAACAAAGCGCGAATCAGCTATAATCAAGCCGGTACGGGAGATGACGGTACGCATATATTTGCTAATATATTGACTAATTGTGCGTCAATAAACTCAATATTTACAGAGAGTATAGCTAAGACAGTTGTCTATAGGTATTTAGAATATATTATGCAAATAATCTCCCGTACCGGCTTGAATTCATACTCTCTGTGAATATTGAGTTTATTGACGCACGATTACTGATTAGTCAATATAGCAAATATAAAATTATATATGCGCGCGGAAGTGAATTACAGATGATTAAATTTCTAAAATTCTAGATACCTATAGACACATGTCTTAGCTATACTCTCTGTGAATATTGAGCTTATTGACGCACGATTAGTTAATATATTAGCAAATATATGCGTACCGTAATCTCCCGTACCGGCTTAAACATATAGACACCCCAGAATCGGGATAGAGATCGAGCATGGTAAAAAGTTAGTACTGCTTAGAATACGGACGTAGTTTGGCTATTTAATATCTATTTCGTAATTTTTCGAGTAATGCAATATGAGTAGATCATACTAGCTGTATTGACTACGTGGATTATGAATAACGGTATTGGATAGTCTATTAGCATACGCTTCAATTTTGCAAACCATGATGGCGCTGGCAAACATGGATAAATTATCGTTGCCCTCGCTCGCTGCGCTTGAATATGATCCAGAATTTGAGGGATCATGTGGAACGGTCCATTTACAAAATTGTTTTCTAGAGCCCAATTCGTTTGCGCTAGTGTATTTACCCCTTCCGACATGGGATCTAAGAACTTCGAGTTGTATCTGGGCAGCAGATGACATCTTAGTGAACCAAACCTGTCCACACTGTGTGGACTCCATATATTCTCTAAGAGCTTGAACATACCTGGGTGCAGAGACCATTCGTATGCATTGGCCAGCCGAGACAAACGGACGGCCATTATATTCTCTCTGTCAGCTAAGAAGCGAGCTGAGATGTGGACATTCAGATTGATATTGTTTACAATAGTATGCAAATTATAATATATTGTACTATAATTATAAAATATATATATTATAAAATTATAATATATATTCAGGGGATAATAATACCTTTAGAATAATCTTTGCAGTAAAATATAACTATTTCCCCCCGTTTTCCCGTTGTACACTCTAGGTATTATTAGCTCTTCATATCTTGCATCTAATTAATTAGGAACAGCTGACTAATTAAGGTAATCGAAGGCGGACGGTAGACAGATAATCGTGGAGTGTCGCGTGTGACAGTGACAACGTAGTGTGACAGTGACAAAATAGTGTGACAGTGAGCACGTAGTGTGACAGTGACAACATAGTGTGACAATGAGAACGTAGTGTGACAGTGACAACATAGTGTGACAGTAACAACATAGTGTGACAGTGACAACATAGTATGCCAGTGACAACGTAGTGTGACAGTGACAACGTATTGTGACGGTGACAACGTGGTGTGACAGTGACAACGTAGTGTGACAGTGACAACGTAGTGTGACAGTGACAACGTAATGTGACAGTGATAACGTGGTGTGACAGTGACAACGTGGTGTGACAGTGACAACGTGGTATGACAGTGACAACGTAGTGTGACAGTGACAACGTAGTGTGAGAGTGACAACGTAGTGTGACAGTGACAACGTAGTGTGATAGTGGCAACGTAGTGTGACAGTGACAACGTAATGTGACAGTGACAACGTGGTGTGACAGTGACAACATAGTGTGACAGTGACAACATAGTGTGACAGTGACAACGTAGTGTGACAGTGACAACGTAATGTGACAGTGACAACGTAGTGTGACAGTGACAACGAGGTGTGACAGTGACAACGTAGTGTGACAGTGACAACGTAGTGTGACAGTGACAACGTAGTGTGACAGTGACAACGTAGTGTGACAATGATAACGTAATGTGAAAGTGACAACGTCGTGTGACAGTGACAACGTAGTGTGACAGTGACAACGTAGTCTGACAGTGACAACGTAGTGTGACAATGACTACGTGGTGTGACCATGACAACGTATGTGACAGTGACAACGTAGTATGACAGTGACAATGTAGTACGGAATAAACACGTGAACACGCACGCGAACGGGGGGAAGGCACGGTAGAAACATTTACGGTAAAAAAACTAAAACGCGAGACGAGGGCACGGTAGAAACATCCCATTTCTTAAAAGTTGTCTACTGATGGAATTTTATCATAGAAATCTATGCTAGAATAACTCCTCTTCAGTTTAAATGCATGATTGTTGCAAAATATTGTTCTTCTCGGAAGATATTGCGCATGCGCGAGCACCGTTGAAGGCGTGCAGTACGGACTTGCTGAGGTAGAGAGTAACTTGCTGAGGTAGAGAGGGATGGGAGACTAAGGAAAGATGAAAGGGAAGATAGTTGAGAGGTGGTAGACAAAGAATGATGGAAGATGATGAAATAGTATTTTGGCACCCTACTGGCTAGGGCGCTGTCCCAAATATAAACACAGGCACACTGAAAAAAAATTATTACGTAAATATATGCTGAAATACCCCCTAACTATATTAAATGCATATTTATTACAAAATATAACTCCTCTGATGATATGCGGGCGATGATATAGGGGATGATATAGGGCGCATGCTCTAACACACTAACGTAGCCAGATTGTATACTGACTGGTATATGCAGTGGGTACCTTACATGCAAGGTCTTCATCCCATTTCTTAAGTTATCTCTACTGATTGAATTTTATCATATAAATCTATGCTAGGATAACTCCTCTTCAGTTTAAATGCATAATTTTAGCAAAATGTTGTTTTACTCCGGAGATATTGCGCAAGCGCGAGCACCGTTGAAGGCGTGCAGTACAGACTGAAAAACACTGCATAATATAACTTTCTGAGGTAGAGAGGAATGGGAGTGAGGAAAGACGCCAGGGAAGGTAGTTGAGGAGCGGTAGAAAAAAAGGATGCTGTGCGAGAGACAATGGAGGCAAGGGGGAGAATGGAAGGGGATGAAATAGTAGTTTGGCACCCTACAGACTAAGGCGCTCTCCCAATTATAAGCATGTCCCCGCTCTCCCACTTAAGTGATGTCTACTAATGGAAGTTTATCATATAAATTTATGCTAGGATAGCTCCTCTTCCGTTTAAATGCATAATCTTTGCAAAATACGATTTCTCGCAGGAGATATTGCGCATGCGCGCACCGTGTTAGGCGTGCAGTGCCGTCTGAGGCAAACTTCATAATATAGTTTGCTGCTGGGGAGAGGGGATGGGAGACGGGGGAAAGGCTGCAGGAAAGATAGCGGGGGGCGGTGAAAGAAGAAGGAGGCTGAGCGAGGGACAGGGGAGGCAAGGGGAAGGGCGCGAGGGCATAAAGTAGGTGTTTTGTACGCTACAAGCTAGGGCGCTCTCCTAATTATAAACACATGTCAACTGATAAAGGTTTATTAGGGAAATCTATGCTGAGATATCCCCTAACCACTTTAAAAGCATATTCATCACAAAACATGACTCTTCTGGTGAGATATTGCGCATGCGCAAACACCTTAACGTAGCCAGATTGTGTACTGGCTGGTATACGCATCCGGGACCTTACATGCAAGGTCTTTCTCCTATTTCTTAAATGACGTCTACAGATAGAATGTTATTATATAAATCTATGCTCGGATAACTCCTCTTCATTTTAAATGCATAATCTTTGCAAAATACAATTTCTCTCGGGAGATATTGCGCATGCGCGCGCACCGTGTTAGCCGTGCAGTGCCGTCTGAGGCAAACTTCATAATATAGTTTGCTGCGGGGGAGAAGGGATGGAAGACCGAGGAAAGGCTGCAGGGAAAATATCTGGGGGCGCTGGAAGAAGAAGGAGGCTGAGCGAGAGACAGGGGAGGCAAGGGGAAGGACGCGAGGGCATAAAGTAGGTGTTTTTTACGCTACATGTTAGGGCGCTCTCCGAATTATAAACACATGTCTACTGATAAAGGTTTATTAGGAAAGTCTATGCTGAGATACCCCCTAACCATTTTAAATGCATATTCATCACAAAATACAACTCCTCTGGTGAGATATCGCGCATGCCTTAACACATTAACTTAGCCAGATTGTGTACTGGCTGGTATACGCAGCGGGGACCTTACATGCAAGGTCTTCTTCTTATTTCTTAAATGATGTCTACTAATGGAATGTTATCATAGTATAAACCTATGTTAGGATAGCTCTTCTTCATTTTAAATGCTTAACCTTTGCAAAATACGATTTCTCTCGGGAGATATTGCGCATGTGCGCGCACCGTGTTAGGCGTGCAGTGCCATCTGAGACAAACTTCATAATATAGCTTGTTGAAGGAAAGTGGGGATGAGGGACTGAAGAAATGTGGCAGGGAAGATAGCTGGGGCGGTAGAAGAAGAAGGAGGCTGAGCGAGGGACAGGGTAGGCAAGAGGAAGGACGCGATGGCATAAATTAGGTGTTTTGTACCATTCATGCTAGGGCGCTATCATAATTATAAACGCAGATGAACTGATAAAAGTTTATTAGGGAAATCTATGCTGAGATACCCCCTAACCATTTTAAATACATATTCATCACAAAATATAACTCCTCTGGTGAGCTATTGCGCATGCGCTAACACACTAACGTAGCCAGATTGTGTACTGACTGGTACATGCTGCGGGTACCGTACATGTGTAGCGTTTCGCGTCTCCCGGCGACACCCGATGGCGCCACCGGTCGATACTTAGTGACTAGCACACAACCCTTAGGTATTTCGGGTGTTGCTATCCCCCGGGCGCGATTATTTTTTCCGTACCGTTAACGCGTCAGCGCTCGGGGAGCGTATTGGGAATGCTTGCATATCACAGCTCAACAGTCCCTCTAAACACTATGTACTCGACTACTCAACAAATAATTAAAATATGTGTTTACACAGGCCTTCTATCGCTAGCAAAGACCGTTTCTTGGAGCTAGTAGTGATACGCTTTCATACTTAACGAGACAAAGATGGCGGCGGTGGCGCCGATTTCGAAATAACGCCTTGGGAAATAAATTCATGATTTGAGAGTTTAGATGAGCTAGAACCCTAACCCTAACCCTAACCCTAACCTTGGCTTAACCCTAACCCTAACCCTAACCATGGCTTAACCCTAACCCTAACCCTAACCCTAACCCTAACCCAGTATGCATTCCCAATACGCATAGCGAGCGCTGACGCGTTAACGGTACGGAAAAAATAATCGCCCCCCCCCCGGGCGTGGAGGGACGGTCACGTGATACAGTTGACATATACTTCAAAATGGTTACACATGCGGTAAACCTAACTCCAACACCTCCAACCAGAAACCTATCACTAAATATATGAATCTCGGACCGCTATATAGTAGCAGTCTGATGCGCAAAAATTAATCTATGGTGTGGAGACAGATATGATGATGCAAAAACTCTAAATACAAACCCTAACCCTAACCCTAACCCTAATCCTACCCCTAATCCTAACCCTAACCCTAATCCTAATCCTAACCCTAACCCTAACCATAACCTAATACTAATACTAATACTTATACGAATAATATTAATCCTAATACTAGTGCTGCCATCGTGCGGCGTCCTTCCACGCCCGGGGGATAGCAACACCCAGGTATTTCACTCACCTGTTGTGCCCGGAGGCGTTGAACTGGCCGTATCGTCGCCATCCGAACCCTGCTAGCCACTCGAGCGCTTGAGTGCTACTGCGCTCCCGCAATAACCCATTCCGCTATGTTCCGGTTCCGGTGCGTCATAGTTAGTCAACAGTGCGGGACGAGTAACAACACGCACACACACAACGGAGCAACTCCCACCCCTGCCCGCTGGCCTCGCGTTACGTTGACTAACAAGTGTATACCCAGGGTAAACACAGAGGTTAAACAAATAGAATGGACTATGAACGCAGCCGGGCAAAAAGGGCTACAGTACAGTTAAGTAACCGGCGGCCTCCCCTCCCGCGCAGCCGCGCACGAAATAGATTAACTCCTCCGCTATTCGTGCAGAACCGATACTTCTACTCTAGTACTGTATTATTTGCTCACCCCACAACGACGGGACAATACGGGGTTCTACTCACCCAACGGCCGCTCTAGGCCGAACGCGGTGGTGCTCTCTCTCTCTCTCTCTCTCTCTCTCTCTCTCTCTCTCTCTCTCTCTCTCTCTCTCTCTCTCTCTCTCTCTCTCTCTCTCTCTCTACAACGCTATATCTCTAACTCTCTTTATGACTCTATATCTCAAGCTATGCTCTGCGTGCAACCTCTCTCCTGTGCGCCTCCCGCCAACTACCAAGAACTACACGACGATTTCCCGCCTATAACCTGCAGGCCAACTGTTTCGCCGTGCTCTTCCGCTAGAGGGGAACCACTGCATCCAACATGGCGGCCCTCTTTGTTGATATTTCAACAATCGGTAAGCAAACCCAAGACAAAACAGGACACAAGGACAGAACAATTAGACAATTACAAACATTTACCTTCTCCCCATCTCCCGGTTCCCAGGGGGCTATTTCCCCACCGCTCTGGGAACCCGAGGGCCCGGTGCCACCGCTACACCTGCAAGGTTTTTCCCCATTTCTTATGTGATGTCTAATGATAGAATTTTCTCATAGGAATCTATGCTAGGATAACTCCTCTTCAGTTTAAGTAAATAATTTTTGCAAAATAATTTTCTTCTCTGGAGATATTGCGCATGCGCGAGCACTATTTCAGGTGTGCAGCACGGACTGAAAAACACGGCATAATAGAACTTGCTGAGGGAGAGAGGGGTAGGAGACTGGGGAAAGGCGGCAGGGAAGATAGTTGAGGGGCGATAGAAAAAGAAGGATGCTGAGCGAGAGACAATGGAGGCAAAGGGGAAGTTGGACGAGGGTGAAATAGCGGTTTGGCACCCTACAGTCTAGGGCGCTCTCCCAATTATAAACTCAGGTTCACTGAAAATAATATATTACATAAATCATGTGCTGAGATACCCCCTAACCATATTAATTTTTTATTCATTACAAAATATAACTCCTCTGGTGATATACTGCGCATGTGCTAACACACTAACGTAGCCAGATTGTGTACTGACTGGTATACGCAGCGAGTACCTTATATGCAAGGTATTATTCTCAATTCTCAAGTGATGACTACTGATAGAATTTTTGTCATATAAATCTATGCTAGGATAACTCCTCTTCATTTTAAATGTTTTTTTCTCGAGATATTCTTCTTCTCGAGAAAGATATTATTCCTCATTATTGTTGTTTGTGAACAGCGGCGTGCGTGCGATTTACTTGTGTGTTGCAGAGAAGCATTTGAACGGCGAGAGAGAGTAGCGAAACATACATTGTGTTTATTTACCATCATTTTACTGTTGAAACGTTTCAAGTGCCTGTACATGTGGCTACGGCGGCCTGGCAGGATTGATGTGACGTCATGAGCGAGTAATCGCCGTACGAGCATTTGTTATCTGAGAGCGGTAATTTCGTATATAATATGTTAGCTCGCGCATGTAGCAACATTACTGCGTGATGATTCTGACAGATTATTTGAATTGCTAAAGGAATATAAATATATCTATGATATATTCAAGTGTGACTGGGTTATTTTGACATTTAAAAGCTCGACACAAATCCTTTAATCTTAATTTTGTTTCTGACAACTGCATGGCTCCTGCGCATGCTCAGTATGCCAGCAACTGACGAAAGTCACATCATCTTCTTCAGTCAACGCACACATTTATACAGACGGGTTTTTATTTTGTCTGGACAACTTTAGTTGTTCAATATCGACTACATGTTAACAAATACTCAAGTTCAAAACGTCGCTATTTGTGTTTATTTTTGCGTTAAGTTTCCTGATAAAACTTGTATTATTATATAACATTTATTGATAGAAATTATTGAATGAATCCACCGAATCAGTGGAAATTCTACTGCGCTTATAACATTATGTCATTTCCACTATCAAACAGATTGCTACATTGCAGGCTGTGAAGTTTTTCACTTGAAAAGTTGCTTAAACAATTTATTAATTCTTTAATTACACACATATACACTAGTTACAGCTTTCATAGAATGATTCACACTGAATGAAGGATGGGGGTAATTGATCAATCATATATCGCGGCTAAAAGGAATGAGATGTGAAGGGTATAGCAGGCATTAGTGGGCTGAACACTAAAGACTACGAGTAGAGGTACTGCTCTTTCATATAGGCAGTACTGAAACCGATCTATTGATCGGGCTATAACAATGTACATGTCGCATCAAAATCAGATGTTATCAATAACAACAACAACAACAACAACAAAACACCATTCAACTCTGGAATTGTTACACATATGCGTATAGTATGGAGGTTATTCAGTTTCTACTATCTTTACATGCTTACGCGCGGGTGCCATGAGAGCGCAGATAGGAACACAGAATGTGTGTTTGTGGTGAGGTGTGTGTGTGTGTGTGTGTGTGTGTGTGTGTGTGTATGTGTGTTTGTGGGGAGGTGTGTGTGTGTGTGCGCGCGCGCGCGCGTGTGTGTGTGCGTGTGTGCGTGTATGCGTGCTTGTGTGTGTGTGTGCTTGTGTGTGCATGCATGCGTGTGGGTGTACGTGCGTGCGGGCGTGGGTGCGTGCGTGCATGCGTACGTGTGTGCGTTTGCTTGCGAGCTTGTGGGCGTGTGACACAACAAAGCATAAATAAATCATTATATATATACACATGCGTACGCTCCTTCGCACCGATTCCATTATTCAAAATTAACACACAGTTGCATATTTAAAATAGCCAGCGTACGTTAAAGAATCTCCGTCGATGCAGGGCAGCGTGTGTGTGTAGCCGCAGCTGACGCTCTGTCAATTCAATATGATACTACGCACAACACACTATTCGAAATCAATGCGCTACGCAACAGACACTGGCTGTGGCGTGCAGGTGCATTCAACAACCCTGGCTATCATCACAAGCCGCCTGCATCCACCCGTAGCACGAGTGTAGTATCTCCGCTTTCGGCGCGCGGATTCGACGGAATCGGGTTTTGGAATTCCGGATCGATAACACGCGATGAGAGTATCTGCAAGATTCGTGCACCCTTTAGCCGACCTTTGCGTAAGACCGTGGCCATTGTGTGTGTGTGTGTGTGTGTGTGTGTGTGTGTGTGTGTGTGTGTGTGTGTGTGTGTGTGTGTGTGTGTG
>NW_014579062.1:24397-44773 GCF_000485595.1 Priapulus caudatus
CTAGCAGGCTGCTACATCGTAACAGAGGGTGCTACATCGTGACAGAGGCTGCTAAATTGTGACAGAGGTTGCTATATCGTGACAGAGGCTGCTACATCGTGACAGAGGCTGCTACATCGTTACAGAGGCTGCTACATTTTTACAGAGGCTGCTACATTGTGACAGAGGCTGCTACATCGTTACAGAGGCTGCTAAATTTTAACAGAGGCTGCTACATCGTGACAGAGGCTGCTAAATTGTGACAGAGGTTGCTATATCGTGACAGAGGCTGCTAACATCGTGACAGAGCTGCTACCATGGTTACAGAGGCTTGCTACATTTTTACAGAAGGCGCCTACATTTGGACAGAGGCTGCTACATGTTACAGAGGCATGCCTACTATTTTTACAGAGGCTGCCTACTATCGTGACAGAGGCTGCTGCATCGTGACAGAGGCTGCTACATCGTGACAGAGCTGCTACATCGTGACAGAGGTTGTATTATTTCGTGACAGGTATCAGGACAAATACCCTCGGCGACAATCACCGCCCGGACAATTACCCTCGGACAAGTTACGCTCCGGCGAAATTACCCCCATGCGCATTACCCGCCTGCTATTCACCCCCGGACCAATTACCCCCGGACAATTACCGCTTGACATTTACCACCCCGGGACAATACCCCCCGCGACATTTACCTCTGGACAATTACCCCCCGGACAATTACCCCGGACATTTACCCCCGGACAATTACCCCGGACATTTACCCGCCGGAAAATTCCCCCCGGACATTTTATCCCCCGGAAAAAATATAGTACCCACCAGACATTTACCCCGGACAATTACCCCCCGGTCAATTTTCCCTCGGTTATTTATCCACTGGACAATTACCCCCAGGACATTTACCCCCCGGAAATTTACCTCCCGAACATTTACCCCCGACATTTACCTTTCGGACAATTACCCCCGGACAATTACCCCCCGGAAAATTACCCCCGCGGACAATTACCCCCGGAACATTTACCCCGGCAATTAACCCCCGGACATTTACCCCCCGGACAATTACCCACCGGACATTTACTCCCGGACATTTACCCCCATGCCATTCATTCCCAGGACAATCACCCCCGGACAATTACTCATTTGGTGTTTATTATTCATTGTTGAACAGTGATACAGGCAGGAGGTTGAGGAGGAGGGAAGAAGGTGGTGGATGAGGAGCGGGGAGAAGGTGGAGAGAAGGTGGTGGAGGAGGAGGAGAGGAGGAGAGGAGGAGAGGAGGTGAAGGAGGAGGAGGAGAGGAGGTGGAGAAGGAGGAGAGGGAGAACGTGGGGAGAACGTGGCGTAGGAAGAAGAGGGGGGAGAAGGTGGAGGAGGAGGCGGAGGAGGAGGGGGAGAAGGTGGAGGATGAGAAGGAGAGGAGGAGAGGAGGAGAGGAGGTGGAGGAGGAGGAGGAGGAGGAGGAGGAGGAGGAGAAGGAGAGGGAGTGGAGGAGGAGGAGGGAGAGAACGTGGGGAGAAGGTGGTAGAGGAGGAGGGGAGAAGGTGGAAGAGCAGGAGGAGGGGGAAAAAGGTGAAGGAGAAGCAGGAGAGAGGAGAGGAGGAGAGGAGGAGAGGAGGTAGAGGAGGTGGAGGAGGAAGAGAGGGGAGAATGTGGGGGAGGAGGAGGAGGAGGGTGGAAAAGGGGGAGGAGAAGGAGGAGAGGAGGACAGGAAGAGAGAAAGTGGAGGAGGAGGAGGAGGAGGAAGGGGAGAACATGGGGAGATGGTGGTGGAGGAGGAAGGGGGAGAAGGTGGAGTAGGAGGAGGAGGTGGAGGAGGAGGAGGAGGAGGAGGAGGAGGAGGAGAACGTGAGGAGAAGGTGGTGGAGGAGGAGAAAAAAGAAAGGTGGAAGAGGAGGGGGAGGGTAAAAGGTGGAGAGGAGGAGAAGAGGGGGAGAGGAGGAGAGGAGAAGAGGAGGAGAGGAGGTGGAGGAAGATGAGGGGGAGAACATCGGTAGAAGGTGGTGGAGGAGGAGGTAGAGATTGGAGGAGGGAGCGGAGGGCCAGGTGGTGGAGGAGGAGGGGAGAAGGGGGTAGAGGAGAAGGAGGGGGAGGAGGAGAAGAGGTGGAGGTGGAGGAGGAGGAGAATGAGAAGAGGAGGTGGAGGAGGAGCGGAGAAGGTGGGGAGACGGTGGAGGAAGAGGAGGAGGGGAGTGGATGAGGTAGAGGAGGTAGAGGCGCCCTCCTCTACCTCCGCCCTCCTCCACCTCCTCTCCTCCTCCTCTCCTCTCCTCTTCTCCTCTCCTTATCTAGCTTATCTCCTCTTCCTCCTCCTCCTCCTCCTCCTCCTCCTTCTCCTCCTCTTCCACCACCTTCTCCCCTCCTTCACCACCTGGCCCTCCGCTACCTCCTCCCTCCTCTTTCTCCTCCTCTCCTTCTCCTTCTCCACCCACCCCCCCCCTCCTCCTCCTCCTCCTCTGTCTTCACCCCCTCCTCCTCCTCTACCACCTTCTCACCACCTTCTCCCCTCCTCCTCCACTAACTTCTTCCTTCGCCTTCGACCTCCTCCCTGTATCACTGTTCAACAATAAATAATAAACAACAATTGAGTAATTGTCCGGGGGGTAAATGTCCTGAGGGTAAATGTCCGGGGGGTAAATGTCAGGGGGTGATTGTCCGGGGGGTGAATGGCAGGGGGTAAATGGCATGGGGGTAATTGTCCGGGGGGTAAATGTCCGAGGGTAATTGTTTGGGGGTAAATGTCCGATGGGGTAATTGTCCTGGGGGCAAATGACCTGGGGTAAATGTCCGGGGGGTAATTGTCCGGGAGGTAAATGGCATGGGGGGTAAATGGCATGGGGTAATTGCCCGGGGGGTAATTGTCCTGGGGTAATTGTCCGGGGAGTGATTGGCCGGGGAGTATTTGTCCTAAAACCATCGTGACAGAGGCTGCTACATCGTGACAGAAGCTGCTACATCGTGTCAGAGGCTGCTACATTTTTACAAAGGCTGCTACATCGTGACAGAGGCTGTTACATCGTGACAGAGACTGCTACATCGTGACAGAGGTTGCTATATCGTGATAGAGGCTGCTACATCGTGATAGAGGCTGCTACATCGTTATAGAGGCTGTAACATAGTGACAGAGGCTGCTACATCGTGACAGAGGCTGCTACATCGTGACAGAGGCTGCTACATCGTGACAGAGGCTGCTACATCGTGACAGCAGTTGATATATTGTGACAGAGACTGTTATATATCGTGACAGAGGCTGATAAATCGTGACAGAGGCTGTTACATCGTGACAGAGACTGCAACATTGTGACAGAGGCTACTAAATCGTGACAGATGCTGCTACATCGTGCCAGAGGTTGCTATATCGTGACAGAGGCTGCTATATCGTGACAGAAGCTGCTACATCGTGACAGCAGTTGATATATCGTGACAGAGGCTGCCATATATCGTGACAGAAGCTGCTACATCGTGACATAGACTGCAACATCGTGACAGAGGTTGCTACATCGTGACAGAGGCTGTTACACCGTGACAGCAGTTGATATATCGTGACAGAGGTTGCTACATCGTGACAAAGGCTGCTATATTGTGACAACAGTTGATATATTGTGACAGAGGCTGCTTCATCGTGACAGAGGCGGCTACACCGTGGCAGGGGCTGACATATCGTGACAGCGCCTGTTACATCATGACAGAGGCGCCTACATCGTGACAGAGGCTGCTACATCGTGACAGAGGTTGCTACATCGTGACAGAGGCTCCTACATCGTGACAGAGGCTATTACATCGTGACAGAGGCTGGTACATCGGGACCGAGGCAGCTACATCGTGACAGAAGCGGCTACATTGTGACAGAGGCTGCTACATTGTGACAGAAGCTGCTATATCGTGACAGAGACTGCTACATCGTGACAAAGGCGGCTACACCGTGACATAGGCTGCTACATCGTGACATAGGCTGCTACATCGTGACAGCAGTTGATATATCATGACAGAGGCTGCTACATTGTGACAGAGACTGCTATATTGTGACACTAGTTGATATATCGTGACAGATGCTGCTATATATCATGACAAAGGCTGCTACACTGTGACAGAAGCTGTTAGATCGTGACAGCAGTTGATATATCATGACATAGGCTGCTACATTGTGACAGAGGCTGTTACATCGTGACAGCAGTTGATATATCGTGACAGAGGCTGCTATATATCATGACATAGGCTGCTACATTGTGACAGAGGCTGTTACATCGTGACAGCAGTTGATATATCGTGACAGAGGCTGCTATATATCGTGACAGAGGCTGCTACATCGTGACATAGGCTGTTACATTGTGACCGAGGCTGCTACATCGTGACATAGGCTGCAACATCGTGCCAGAGGTTGCTATATCGTGACAGAGGCTGCTATATCGTGACAGAAGCTGCTACATCGTAACAGAGGTTGCTACATCGTGACAGTGGCTGCTACATTGTGATAGGGGTTGCAACATCGTGACATAGGATGCAATATCGTGACAGAGGCTGCTACAACGTGACCTAGACTGCAACATCGTAACAGCAGTTAATATATCGTGACTGACGCCATCACCATGAGTGTTATTCTCGTTGTAACCAGCGTCTGTGTTGCCGTCACCATGGCAGCCCAGCTGTCTCTCACCCCAGCGCCCTCTAACGGGTCATCAGCTGCTGATCTCGGCCTGTGTTCACCTCGGGATAGAGCGTCCGAGCGGCTGTTCCTCATGAGCAATGATGTAAAGATCCCGCCCGCCCACGCCTCGCTCAACCTCAGCAGTGTTCACCTGAAGGTGGCGCTGTGGTCGTGTAATCGCAACAAAGATGGTAAGATCAACGAGCAGTTCACTCTGACGTCACGCATTCTCACGGAGCTGTCTACGTTTATGCACTTTACCTACACGGTGACGGCACGCTGCTACAGCTTTAACGGCATAGTCGCCGGGATGGCTGCGGGAGAGATAGACGTCGCAGCGTGTCTGCGAATCACGGAGTACCGGCAGAGATTCGTCAGCTTTCTGCATCCACTCGCCGAGTCCCGTTACAGCTTCTTGGTCCGCCTGGAGAAAGTGAAAGACTTGTCACCACTTACTATACTCGCCCCGTTCCACAGCAGCACGTGGATTAGTTTATTAGGCTATGTGTTGGCTAGTGTCACCACGCTAACTTTCTTAGAGATGTACAGAAGGAAGAGAGAGGGAACGGAACACAGAGCCTGGCTGCAGTCGTTCGACAGGTACGTGATGTTCAAGATAGGATCCGTGCTGCAGCAGGGCGGAACGTATAATGCTGTCGACATGCCGTCACGGATGCTGGTCGGATGGTGGTGGCTGTTTGCTCTGGTCATCACAGCGACCTACTCTGCCACGCTGGTCACCCATCATTCGATACAAACCATTAACCCTTACCCGTTCACTTCACTGCAAGAGGCCGCCACCAGTCCACTGACACCACTTGTCTATCGCAACAATTCAGAAGCGCAACTGCTCTCCACTAGTGACCCCGAATCTGACCTTGGCCGCCTGTGTCGCCGCGTAGTGGACAACGGAGGATTCGTCGATTCAAAAGAGGAGGCGTACGAGCGCGTGTTGTCCGGTCGTTACAGCTTCATAAATGACGAGGCCCTCTCCATCCAGTTCTTCGCCACTGACTACATGCAGCACGGCTACTGTCGCTATACCCTGGTGCCCCATGTCAACTTCTACCCTGGATACCGCGGCCTCGCCGTGCCCAAGCACTTTCCTTACAGGGAGCAGCTTAACTACGGCATTCTGACGTTGCACGAGCGAGGATTCATCAAGGAATGGAGCAGGAACGCGTTGCCAGAGGGCGCTGACCAATGTCTTGTGTTTCCACCGCCGGTAGTTGGCGCTAAGTCGTTCTCGTTCAAAGACATGCACAGCCTGCTGTTGCTTCTCGCTGTGGGGCTAGGTGGCGCCACCGTCTGCCTCTTGCTCGAGCTAGCCGTCGAACGCGCAAGACTGCACGACGCTATCGCGGACACAGGGGGCGCCACTGACACAGAGAATATGCTCGATATAGGGGGTGCTGTTGCGTTGCCACGAGCAGTAAGAGAAGACTCCGGCAGCGCCCCCTACTTGGCTGTAGTCGTCCACCGCTGACGTCACGCAGCTAACCCGTACGTAGCTACACGCGTCATTTGCAAACACCGGAATTTACGTGCGATTTGTGACGTGAGCGCTCTTCTAAGCCGACGAGATGAAAAAACTTCTGTCATTTAATTGGAATGATCGTGCACAATTTAAGGTTTCACACGTTCTGGTTTTATTTTAATCATTTTTAATTAATGTCGTCTATTCTTTGACGTTTTTAATTGCTACTTAATTCATGAACGTGTATGATTTTTTGATCGTTTTGGAATATTATTCCTGAAAGTAAATTCAGTAAATCATCAAAATAAATTCAGCAAATCGTGGTCATTTAAATTTACTCGATGTTAACTACGCTGATACGTGCAGCTGATAACCCCGATTTTACGCGCCCAAATTTAACGCGAATTTGAATATAACGTGATGAGTTGTTGGACCCACTTTTTTGCTCTTATATAGCCACGTATATATAACCCCGAGTTAGTGTAATGGGTCGCATTACTTTTCAGTTTGTGTAGATAGTTGATGTGATCGTATAGTCAGGTGATGTTCTAAAGCTTTCGTTGTGTTATTAATTGTTCTTAACCCGTGGTCTCGTTTCGTGTTTGCGGTGAGCTTGAAGGAGATGTCAGATTTGTCTCTGCTTTTGGTGCGGCGTAGTAACGAGGTCAACACGAATGATTAAAACAAATCCATGAATGAGTTTTCCACGCACAGCAATTTATTGTTGCTCACAGTACAATCGTGAGCCAGAGTCCAGAAAAGTATTAACACAATATATGTTTCTTTCCGTTCGTCCGTCCGTACATCTGTCAGTCTCTGAGTTTGTCCGTCAGTCTTTGAGTCCGTCTGTCATTCTTTTCCACACCGTCAGTATATGTGTGCGTACAAGAAGAGAAGTCTTTTTTCCAAGGTGTGTCGTATATATATAATTAGCCGGGTGACGTCATCTTACTCTACGCACGTGTGGGACCATGCGATTTACACGTGTGTAGGTTCTCACCTAAGATCGAGTTAACACGTGCCTAAGATCGAGTTGACATTTAACAAATCATGTTCCACTCACGTGTACTAGGTTACAAATGCGCACATCCTGTATTCTAAGAATTCTGCTTTCACAGGTCCGGGTGTGTGTCTACGCAGTTAGAACTGACATCCTGGGTGTTGGCTCGTTGCTAGTCACATATATAATTTACCATGAACACTTTCTAATTAACTACTTTACTACTCTACATATTAACTGGGCACTGTTACATTAGTGCGACCCCACTTTTTTGCGATGACAGTTTATGGACCCCAACCATCGCGTTATAACGGGGCTACACTGTACTACTAACTAAACAAATCCGATAAACTAGTAGTCATTGGAGGCCCGAACCTCCCCACTAAGATATACGATCAGCTTAACTTGTTTACTACTTAATGTTTACTACTTGTTGTAACTACTTATTGTGTAGTACTTACTGTTTACTACTTAATGTTTACTACTTATTGTAACTACTTATTGTGTAGTATTTATTGTTTACTACTTATTGTTTACTACTTATTGTAACTACTTATTGTGTAGTACTTATTGTTTACTACTTATTGTTTACTACTTATTGTTTACTACTTATTGTAACTACTTATTGCTTACTACTTATTGTTCTACGGCAAACTTGCTTCTATTGACTTTCGTGCATTTGTGAGTTGTACGTGCGCTTCGTATGGTAGCGCGCGCATGCCTTTAAAGGTGCCTTCCCACGAAATTTCAAGCGACAAACATAAAATCAGTCAAAAATGTACGTTTGTATTTGCCTACATATGTGTGATAGGTAAAAGAATTGCTCGGGAATACGTTCATTCAAAGCTTTTAGACTACAACGTGAAAGTGTCGGGTGGAATGTTTCAAACAGCGTTTACTTTTGCCGCTCTGCGGCGATGTTGTGACGTATTACGTCGTCATCAATAAATGAGCTTCTGCACAGAACCGCCATTACACAGAACCACGACGAAAAGCGATTTTTGAGTTGTGTTTTCGTTGAGCAAATATAGGCTTGCTACTTATTTTTACAGTTTTATTTTCAAAGCTAACGTTTAGTTCAAGTGTAGTGAGTTATTTACTTACGTTTTTACAGTGGTTTGTTACAAAAATGTGAGTGGGAAGACATCTTTGTCGTGGAGAGCCAATCGACAATGTACATACAAGACATATAATAGTTTTTTTAGGAGATGACAGCATCGGCGTGGAAACCGTATATATGCAACAGATGACGAGTTACGCGTTGACAATGGCTCGGCGAGTGCGCAAAGATTGTTTTTATCGATTATCGCTAAACGTACTGTAACGTAGGTTTGCTACACCAGTGTTGGTTAAAAAAATTTAGAGTAAATAATCAATTAGCGTATAGAATTTGTGTTCACTAAAAGATATATATTGTTTACAAAATTCAACAGGCTTCCAGTACACGTCCGTTCCCGTATTGTCCTCCAGTCCAACCCCCACAAAGACACAAAAAATGCGCACCCGCGCATAAGCGCGTGTGCTCACTTCCATGGTCACAACCAGACTCCCGACTCCTACATCTCTCCACTCGATCTGCACCCCTATTTCAGAATCAGCCGTGAATCTGCCTAACCTAAACACGCTTGTCTACTCGCTCACTCAACCTAGTTATAAACTACATGCTAACTACCTGACTCTACCCAACCTAATCTTACTAATGTACATCTGCACACCACATGTTACATTTACCTCCCCTCTTCAAAACGATGATCCCTCATCGATTCAGCGCCCCGCTGATCTAAATTTCCTCTTTAACTACCTCCAAACCCCCATTTATCTAACACACACCCACACCCACAGATACACACACACACACACACACACACACACACTCACACACCATATCTTCTTAACATCAAAATTAAGTTCCGTCCGTCGTCCGTCGCACCGTCGACCATACTAATACAATAACTCTTTCATTGAACACTCCCACTCCCCACATAATAAAAAAAATGTTTACAAAATTTCACATAAACCTTATTACCTATGGTACCAAAACTAGTACCATGGTATTACAATAACTATGGCTTTAACACTGCCGCCAGCAAAATCTCACTGACCACTCTGATATAATTCCATACTTGGCACGAATTGCCAAATAAAACCATCCGTTCAAGCCATACAACTCCTTGAAACCCTGAAACAAATATACACAAACAACAACAAACAATGCAACACATCAACTCAATAAAATACCAACAATGCATAACCTGAAATACAGAACACCAGAAATACTAAATGCCATAAACACACTACAATACAATACGATATCCTGAAATACAAAACACAGCACAATGCATATAAATAACACAATGAATAAATACAATATAATATAAAATACAATACAATAATCTTGATCCCTCGACGATGTTACGATGTCCTCCACTGGTCTTGATGTCAATCCTCTGCGCTGCTGCTTCTGATGCCAATGCAATAATTGATTGTAGACAACAATAATGTCAGATGTGATGTGGCATTTAGTCTTCTTCGATAATGTCCAATGATTTATACCAAACGTTCACCAGTACTGATAATCTGCTAGCACATTTATCTTTATCGCAGATATTGTTCTCACAAATTTGAAGTCGTTGACTCTGCTGAATTTGTCCGTTGAATTCTCGCTAAAGTACTGCGTCGCTGAAGTCGTCGCAGAAGTATTGAAGTCATTAACGTAATGAAGATAGTTTTCTCCTCCTCGCCAAAATGTTGTACTGACTGCCGCATCGATGTCATGCCTAAAGATGTGCCCATCAATGTCCCACCAAAATCTGTGCCGAAGAAAAATCCTCTAATGCTGCTTTCCTCTCTGCATGTCACGGCAACTGCAACAATTATAGAAACAACCAACAGTGTAGTGACGTAGATATCAAATTAATTAACCTAGTATAAAAACAGGTGACACGGGTCGCGTAACGTAGCATAACGTCATAGTTATTTTAGTAAAAATAGTTCAATGTAACATGAGCCATGCGCGACACGGGTCGCACACTCATATATGCAAATAGCAGTTTAAAGTAACAAGTGAAAGTTGTTATAAAAACCCGTATCACTGGAACCACCCAGCAGGACGTCTACACTGCATCGAATCTTATGACAAGCCGCACGCGTTCACGCGTGGCGCGCGTGTGACACAACAAAAGAAGAGAAAAGGAATCACCTAAAAACAAGGCCGAGAAAAAACACATCACATCTTGATGTCGCGTGCCAACCCATCGAAGAACAAACAACGAACACCGCCGATGAGAACATGAATCGAATTAACCGCGATTCCCACACGGCCCAAGGAGACGACTTATGACAAACCGTTGCCGCAGGGCTGGCGTGGCGCGCGCGGCACGCGCGCGTGCTATGACAGAAGAAAAGAAATAATTGAGTGACACCGCGGGACCCCTAACTCCGGTGTCGCACAGAGGTTTACGACCCAACCAGGGCTATATCTGTGCGATACCTTCAGCATTGGGAGTCGAACACGTGGAGTGCACGTGGCATCAGCGGTGGCGGCACTATGACATTTTAGTACCGATAGGCTACCCGATGAGGCTACCGAAAAACTCCCATCGACGCCTCCACCATATCTACAAAGACTCCGACCGTCGTTCTCACGCTAGAGAAAAAAATATCTCACCTTTAGTTATCCATGAAAATCTGGAGAAGGACAGGATTGCTCCATCCGCACGCAACAAGGCCTTGAGGACACTCGGGCCATGCATTCTTCCAGATGCATAAATACCAGACACTTTGGACAGAGAGGCAGACACAGTTCCACGGTGGCTAACAGTTCACGTCGCTGCTAGCACCCACTGCTCTCACCTGCTGATCGCTACTACCGTTGCCGTTGGACGCCGCAGACTGACAAGAGGACCCGCCTGCTAGGTCATAAGATATGAACCACTTGTAACGCGTCTTTGATTGTTGGCTTGCGTGGCCACATATGTACTGTATGTATTTGTCGATATGATGTTGTTCATTAAAGAATAGAGTTACCGTAGTAATTCTGTGGTTATAGCATTAGTTATACTGTCTGTGGCTTAAGTGCAATTGCACACGTATCTGTCGTACAAACGAACCTGGTCACACACTATACGATCACACGTGCCTGTTACACGAGCTCACGAGCTTCTCTATATTGGTGCAGTGACAAACTTCAGATTGCCAAACAGTATAGTATAGTGCTTAACCGTGTGATTTTACTCCTAGATCTTAACCACTAAACTTCAACGCCACATCGTTCTGAACTACGGCAGCCAAATTGTTATGATGAGTAATGAGTAAGTTCAACGCTTTTATATTTTGTATTTAAGTAGATTGGGTAATGCTCTAATTGCTGCAACAAATATTACTTGACAGGTTTTTTTTGATTTCATACCAGTACGCCTTGTGATTGTCTACTTGTACTTTCTGTATCTATACCTCTGTACTTCTTTCGTTTTTTGTCAAACACTCCTACTATTGTAGCATGGAGTCAAAGCGTACTACATTAACTTCTCTCGCTTCCCCTAGTGATCCGTTACTCAATACTTCCGCTGAAAACACTCCAGCCGACACATCTATTGATGAGATCTCTTTTTCTAATCTTCACATTTAATTCTTTTATTAAAGAGATACAAGGCTTAATTTTGGTTGGTGGGTTTAAAGAGTTTACAGAAAGAGATGAGTCACCTGTGACATTCACTGAATGATTACAGAATATAAGGCGGTTGATATTAATCCTTGATAAATTTGATGAGTTAACGAAGGTGATAAATCTGATGAGTTAGCGTTACGATTATTAAGTGGGCAGCCTGCAAATTATGTTGCTGAGGTACTTTCTCTTTCACCGGCAATGGATTGGGAAGGTTTGTCTTCCATTTGAAAGAAACGATATACTAATTCAGGAGATGTGGCGATAGCATTGCAAAAATTTAAACGGGATAAACAAAAATCTCACGAGACTGTCCAATCATATGAGAAACGATTGGAATCCAACGCTCGTATGGCATTTGGTGTAATAGATAATACTGATGTGTCTTTACAGTAGCGCTTAATTAATCAGTTTATAGATGGGGTTCAGTCTGATCCACTAAAGAAAGTATTAGTTCGGCAACGACCTAGCTCTTTTTCAAAAGCGGTGCAGTTGGCAATGATGGAGAGTGCTCTAAATATTGAAGTGAAATTACGATCGCAAAACAATCAGGATACAGTGCAAATACTGCAAGGGGAAGCAAATAAAACCGTGCAACAGCAAATTCAGGATCTTTCTATGATTGTCGCTGATATTGTGGAGAGCCGACGAACGAACACCCAGCCGACAAATACTAATGTGCGTGGTAATTGGCAAGCACAGTGAATGAAAGACAACTCATCAACGCAACCGTTCCGTCGACCGTTATGGCACAACCACCACCGTTTCAACCATCGCACTATACAAGAGAGTATAATTATCAAGATCCCAGACGTCATATGGATCTTCCGTATCAACAACAACTTTTTCAGCAACAGCAACGCAACTTCCGTTCATCCTATTCTACAGTGCCTGATAATCAGCCTACACAGTTCGCTTGGGCTCCAGATGGTAAGCCAATTTGTAATTTCTTCCATGTAGTTGGTCATTGTTGGCGTAATCAGTGATCAGTTTTGGTTGAAATTGAAACCTCGGTATGCTCATGCATTCGCCCATAACCATACTAACATTATTCTGTCTGCTTCAGGGCAAGACATATTTGTAGTCGGTCAAGTTACGCTTCTTGTTTCTATAGGTGGTTATCAAGCATATCATAATTTTTTTATAACAAAAGAATTCTCACGTGAAGTTATTTTGGGATACGATTTTATAAATGGTCATGCTGTAAAAATAGATTGTGGGAGAAGGACACTTACAATAGGAAATTCTATTACGCGGATTAAACTATCAAATAACACTACTAATGCTGATCCGGTATATCAGGTAACATTAATGAAGGCAGTCACAATTTAACCAAGATGGTTGGAACTTTGCGAAGGTCGCCTAAGCCATAAGCAACCTAACAGCGCATCTGTCTTATTAACATGAGCTAATGCTTTCTTCTCTGAATCCTCACATATTTCTGCTGTTGATACGATTGCCGAGGTTAAGCATCATCAGTTTGTCAAATTTCCTATACTGAATAACACTAATTCATCTTTCACGCTTCATGAGGGAGCTATATTAGCTATAGCATGTAACATCGAGAAATGTAGACCCTCTATTAGTTCTGCTCTTTTATCTACCAGTCTAACTCGACGTCATGCTATTCATCAAGTCAACACCAAGATCGTCTGTCAAGATACAGACACGTCACAAAGTAATGTCCCATTAATGGGATTTCAAGATATGGATTCACAAGATCATACAGCTATACAAGACTTGATTGAACGAAACAAGGATTTGCTTACCTCAAGCGATATGGACCTTGGCGAGACGCATCTAGTAAAAATGAGGATTGATACGCAAAATCATCCACCGATTCGATAAAAGCCCTATCGCACACCCATTAACTATCGAAAAGATATGGATATACATTTAGAGAGATTATTGCACGCTGGAATAATAAAACCATCGCAAAGTGCTTGGGGATCACCATGCTTTATAGTACCGAAGAAGGACGACTCGTTGTCGATTTTCGTAAGTTGAATAATATTACTAAGAAGGACTCATATCCCCTCCCGCATATCGACGATAGCTTCTTTGGGTAAATCACAGTTTTATACAACGTTAGATCTGAAGTCAGGTTACTTTCAAATTCCCATGGATGAATGTGACAGAGATAAGACATGTATTGTCACATACCAGTCGAGCTATTCCTATTTAAAAATGCCATATGGTTTACAAAATTTCAGCAACTTTTAAATTCAGTTTTAGACGGGCTTCACCACAAATCTGCAATCTCTTATATAGATAATATAATAATTCATTTGGCAACCTTTTCGCAACATTTGCTCAATATACAAAAAGTATTGAATCGATTGCGTCAAGCAGGATCAAAATTAAACCCAACTAACTGTGTTTTTCTCAAGCAATCTGTAAAGCATCTAGGACATGTCATATTCTCCAAGGGCATAGCCCCCGACCCAGATAAGATTCATGCTATCAAACACCTAAAGCCGCCAGTAAATGTCAGACAAGTGCATTCATTTTTAGGAATGGCATCTTATTATTGCTCACATATCGAATCTTTTGCAAAAATTACAACTCCTTTAACGCATCTAACCAAGAAAAATTAGCATTTTCAGTGGAATGAGCGGGTTCAACATGCTTTTCGACTTCTCCAATCTAAGCTAGTACAGGCTTCAATTCTTGCTTATCCGGATAGCCATAAATCATGTAATCTATATACTGATGCTAGCAGTTTTGCAGTTGGCGCAGTATTAGCGCAGGTCGATGACAATGATAAGGAAGTTGTGATTCAATATTTAAGTCATCAGTTACATGAGGGACAAAGGAAATGGCTAATAGTAGAACGTGAGTGTTTCGCAATTATTTATGCTTTACAGAAGTTACGCCATTATCTAGCTGGTGCCCAGTTTATTATAATCACCGATCATAAACCTCTCCAGTATATTATTGGAAGCCCCAATCTCAAAAATGCGCGTTTATTGCGTTGGTCAACGGTGATTAGTGAATATCAACCCACGATTATCTACATAAATGGAAAGGGTAATGCTAATGCTGATCAATTATCAATGATCCATGATTCTCAATAAAAATGGTATGCCTCCTCCCGTACAAGAAAACGATACACACGATCATACGACTGACGCTCAAGTACATGTGGTGAATATATTGCCAATCAATGATGCTGATCCAGACAGTCAAGATAGAAGTGTAGATGCCTCGCAGCAAGATGATCCACCTATCGACCTTCCCTCAACACACGACCCAGGTCAAACTCAAGTTGAAGGTCATGCACAAACAACACCGAGTGAGTTACTGTTTGACCTCTAGTCGATACGTTCTATAAGATACGTTTAGCCATTACGTCACCTACGCCCTCTGTCAAAGAAATCAAGTACTTATCTATGTATATGATTGATGACGACAATTTGTTGTATCACATTACTGCACCATCTCAACGGCCGCAAGAGTTTCAAATCACCATCATTTCTGCACACCATGATCATAAGTTCAGTGCTCATTTAGGCTTTTCAAAGACTTACTCCAAAATCAAAAGTAGATATTTCTGGTTGGAAATGTACACTGCTATTTATCACTATGTTCGTAGATGTGTGGTTTGTAATTCTAGAAAGTTACAGCACATCCCCTCACCAATGGGAAGTGCTCCCGTACCTAATGCGTCTTTCGAAATTCTAGCAGTTGATACTTGTAAATTTTCCTTGACTCCTAGGGGGAATAAATATATCAATCATTTTTATGATTTGTTAACCAGTTAGCCTGAATGTTATGCAGTCAAAAATAAGACAGCTCAACCTGTTGCGGATTTATTAGTAAATGAAATTATTTCACGTCATTCCTGCCCAAAGATTCTCTTGTTGGATAACGGAACAAAATTCTGTAATGACGTCATGTCTGCGTTAACAAAACATTTTTATATAAAAGCGATAACCTGTGCCCCCTATCATCCATCATCTAACGCAGCCAATGAACGATTTCATCGTGTATTAAATGATATGTTATCAAAATTTGTCCATAAATATCAGGAAAATTGGGACTTACTCATTCCGCCTCTTCTTCCAGCATATTGTGTTAGTATACATGGTACATCGTAATTTTCCCCCTTTTACTTGCTATATGGTCGACAACCTACTCTTCCATTATATAACTTGATATTACCTAGAAGGAAGACATATGATGAAAATCCTCTCGCACAAACGTTAGAAAAGTTCCATCATGCTTATTCACATCTTCGAGATGCGACGCATGCGGTTCACTTACGTAATAAGCGTCACTACGATAATATAGTTAAACAACATGATTTTCGAGTTGGAGACTCCGTCTACTATCATGATCCGACTCTCAAGTCTCATACATCACCTAAACTTGCTACCCCGTGGAAATCAAACTATGTTGTTACGCAAGTACTGTCTCACAAGAAATGTATACTTCAACATGAGGTAACTAAGCGAAGAGTTACATCCCATGTGGATAATTTACGTGCATCACATCAATCATTACGGTGGACTGCACCAAGACAAACTGAAGTGATACCACGTAAGCAAGAGTTGCAAGGACAAGCAACAAGAAACAGCCACCACGACAAGCAACGCTTGCATATCTAACGACTACGCATTCACATGCGCCATGAGAGAGCATGTCTGATTCAGATACTAATAAAGAAACTTTTCCAGATAAAGACATCACGTCAGACAGTGAATATAGTTAAACCGACCCATTACGTCGTTGCAACCAGAATCTAATGCAACTACTCATTCGAATCCTTTATCAAGTGTAGGAACTCGTCCTACATCTGTTAAAGAAACAGATTTGTGAGTCAACCAACGTAATAATGGGGGATTCGCCTGATCAGCAAACTCACCAATAATTATGCGAATAGTAATACTATCATTATGATTTATGATGCCGGCACATTAATCTGACTATAAGATACGTATCTAAAAGGAAATGATTCTAAGAAATATCTTGATTAAGAGTTTACAGCATTAATTTCTACTTAATGAAGTATATATGAAAGTAGGGAGGCGAATGCCACTACCAATAATCGATTTTATATTTGATGCGATAACGTTTCCACATTACGAGTAAGCGCTGTCTGCTTTTCTCACAGGTGGATGTATGATAAAAGGGGATAAAGGGAAATTGTTCGTCCATAGAGGAAATTTAGCCATTAGGTAGAGCTCATGGGCTATAGTTTTTTCACTCGATTTAGCACCGATTAAGCATTCCATGCATGGTATTGCTCAGCTAATTCAGTATTTACTGGATCATCGTACTGAACGTTCGCCCACTGCTGAGAGAACACAACCAGTCAACCCACTGAATCAAGCAGCTCGCATTTATAAAAAGGTGATACATTGTTGGGTAAATCCTAACTATACAGTACCGACGCATCCACCCCTTCATATCACTCCACTCCCAGTTGGAAAGTCAACGTTTTGTTGAATATATAGCCGCATTTATCAGACAGCATGCGCTTGATTTCGAAGCACGATATCAGCGTTTGTCTGAAAGCATTGATGGATTATCATCCATGTTTATTAATCATCGTATTAAAAAATCATTATTTCCGTTTGTGGAGAAAATTCAGAAAGTCTTGTATGGTGTAGCGACTGAGGAAGACCTCAATGCACTACAAGATAGATTGGCACAATTTGAACTTACTCAAGAAGCTTTTCAACATGCCATTGAAGACTCATTAACTGTGTTTAATCTCACTAAAGCACAAGTGCAGTAAAATCGTGATACCTTAAATTAATTAATTGATGGAATTGATCTTATGCACCAGTTTATTAACCGTATTAACGATCGTGTTTTAACATTGGCCGATACAGTAGAAAAAAATATTTGCAGCACTTACGCAGTTGCAAACTACGATCGATATGATGACGCCAACATTACAAGATATTACAGCCATAGTTGCTGATGTAGAACACTCTCTTAGTATTTGTTTGGTTGGCAAAATTACCTATTTCGTTGGTTTCACCTACTAAGTTACAACAAGTTTTGTTGAGTATTAAGCAAGTGATTCCAAATTATCTTGCGTTACCAAAGGACATAGATAATGGTATTTTGTACTATTATAACCTTTTGCAAACAGTCGTTGTGCCCATTCAGGACTCTTTTCATATTATTACATTTTTGCCTTTAAAGCATGTTGGCCAAATCTTTAACATTTTCCAAATTCTCCCAGCCCCGGTATTTATTAATGGTACCTCAGCTAATGTCTATTATGCCGTAAATAGTACATATATATCTTTTTCTCATGATAACCCCTCTATTTCTATCCTAAGCCCGAATTAGTTCATAACTGTCTCAAGGACACTAAGTGTATTTGTCAAACTGCATCTGAAATATACTATGTTTTTGGTTTAACAGAATTTTCGGTAGCCTTATACTTCAAACACCCTCATAACACTCAAATATTTTGGCAGCGTATAGTTAACGTTTAATCAAAGCCGAAACATTTACTTGCGTACATCGGTAATGGTCATTGGTTAATTTCATTGTTTAACAGTCTCTTGCCAGCCTACCAGTAACCACCCACCCATTATTACTGATTTGCAAATAGTTAATCGTCAAATTGTCTCATCGTAATCAGGTTGTACAGCTCATTCAGCTGACTTCACTCTACCAACTTTCTATTATCACGATTCTACCGAAGATTTAACGGATTCAATTACTCGACTTTTACCTACGACATTAGAAATACCCACAATTTGGGCAGATTTGGCCCAATTAGCTATAAAACGTGGCAACGCCACGGATTTGATTCCTAATTCAATTCTCCCCCGTAAGCTCTATGAAACCCACGACCTGGATATAGCCTATGATCACTTAAAACAATCTATAGAGAAGAGAATAGCAGGCAAAAATTTTGATGACAACGAGGCTGCACAACAGACATTCAAAAGCTCGCCCATTCAGTGGCACCAAACACTTATTTATGCAGTAGTTGTCATTGTCATACTTGGCATTCTGTACTATATTGTTTCGCTCCCCCACATTTCCTTTCTATTATCTGTAATAGGCGAGCACTATTCAGACCTATCGGCCCATTCGTTCATTCTATATTCATCCGTTCATTGAACCGGCCCCTCAATTGCCTACAACCACAACTCCATTCCTTACTCGCCCCTTGTATTCAGCCACCTCTCCGTCTACACCCACTGCATGTGACGACATTGTAACTCCGGTCGTAATCCCACATTCACTTATGCATCCGATCTTGAGAATGACGCAGTGGAAGTGCATACACAGCCAAAACACTCGAGATCTAAGTAGTGTTGATGCATTATAAGTAGCATTATTTAATCTACTAGATAGCGTTGAATTGAAATCGCGATTGTATTCACTCCATATGTATTACTAACTATGTATCGCGTGTCGATTTATGACATCTCTTACGATTGATACTATTTGCAACGCGATACCTATTGTTCACATTGTGTACGCTATGATTTACCCCATGTAACGTATATATATATATATATATATATCCTTTTTGTTTATCATGTTCGCGAAATTACATTGATGCTTATAACTCACTATTAATATGCCGTGCTGTTATGTCCCTTCACTTCATTTTTATGCTGTTCATGCTCACCTTCTCTTTCCCTTTCATGGCACATCACCAGCAATGATATCAGCATAATCGCGGAGGCCGACTCCACGGTTTCGGACCCCCCCCACCGACGACGCCATATCGCCACCAGCGTCCCCCGATTTACCTGATCTCGCCGAGTGCGACGAGCACCTATTTCAGGCCTTAATGGCCTACATACGCGACCCAGAGCCGGCGCCTGCCATTCAGCATGGCACTGGGGGCGGCCCGCCACCTTCGCCACCCCTAACATATTTAATACAGCCGACGACGACTCCAAATGTGAGGACTTGGAGGACTACTACAGTCAGCTGGTAAAAATTCCCACGTACGTGATGATTGAATTTTTACTTTTACAATTTTTTTTTTTACTTTTTAATTTTTTTAAATTTTTGTCTCAGCCAGAACCATCTGCAAGACGTGGTGATTGTGAATATATCTTCAGTTAGCGCGATTGAGTGAAAAATNTGCACACACACACACAGTATTTATATTATATAGTAGTATATATATATATATATATATATATATATATCTATAAGCTATATGTAAATAACTAACTAAATACACAAATATCTAAGGAAAAGCGATGAGGAAGTGTTCTCGAATTAATTATTTAAAATCTTCTTCGATTCGAAATAATACGTTCTATCTCACGTATTACTAATACGTTCATACTTTACCCTCCGCCGAACGCCGCGCAAACGTCGTCTGTTTTATAACAGCAATGATGCCGGTGGCGTTGACAGGTGAACATGTGTGTGCGTGCGTGTTTGTGTGTGTGCGGGCGTGCGAGCGTGCTTGCGTGCGTGCGTGCGTGCGTGCGTGCGTGTCTGCGTGCGTGTGTGCGTGCGTGCGTGTGTCCGTGCGTGCGTGCGTGTGTCCGTGCGTGCGTGCGTGCGTGCGTGCGTGCGTGTGTCCGTGCGTGCGTGCGTGCGTGCGTGCGTACGCGCGTGCGTGCGTGAGTGCGTCCGTGCGTGCGTGCGTGCGTGCGTGCGTGCGTG
>NW_014579063.1:0-18125 GCF_000485595.1 Priapulus caudatus
CTCCAATTTTCTGTGCGCAGGGGGATGCGGCATCTAGCAAGGTACTTTACATTATAATGTGTAGCCTCTAAGATGTATCGTAGATGGTAACTCGTAGATAGTAGACGTAACGATGATGCAAACGGTAAACAACTGATAGCTTTATTCTAGCACGGACGGTGACAGTGTACACGTACCAACTCGTAGGTGAGGTCACTCTCGAACTGCCGTGAAACTCTCCCTTTTATCCGTCCCTCTCGACCCCGCCACCGCGTTCGAGGCGTCGAACCCCTGTTCCGTGGCCGTCACCGCGCTGTCGTTAGGGTTCCCCTAACGACATCTGACGGCCCGTACGGGGTCGCCTCTGTTTATTGACACATCTTGCGACAATACTGATTTATTTATTGCGCCGTAGTATGTGGTTGATGTTCAGCAGAGCTGTCCCTCTGTCAGTTTCGTTAATGCACCTAGGCGGTGTGAGAAATAGTGTTTGTCGGAGATCTCACGGCCTACATTTCACCGCTGCCCTAAAAAGAAGTCGATATTTATCGCTTCATACCAGTCTCGCTGGAGAACTGATTTACGGTAAAAATGATTAGGGAAAAAAAAAATTTACCGAAAATCGCCAACCGTTAAAAAATGTTTAAGGCTTCCTCTAGCGTTCCTTGTACCCGCCACCGTGTAACATGTCAACTAATACATACAATTCATTTCAATTCATTCAATACGATTCAATACATTTCGGAGCTCGATTCGACTCAATGATAATATAATAAACGAAATAGCGCGGCGTGTATAATATCGTGCGCGTAATCCTGCGTGTCGTCCCGTCACCCATCGCGTGATATACTGTGTATTACAATTTCAAAATGTATGATTATATACGATTATATACGATATGCGATTATACGATTATACGCTTACATATACTGTTCGTTAAAAATGTATTTATAAATTGTACGATGATAGTCGCGTACGTCGAACCGTCATCCATTGTGTATCGGCGTAATATATACTGTACAACGGTTACCAAAAAATGGCATATACTATTAAAAGACACGTACAACGCTTATAACTCGCGTCGCCGAAATTATTATAGATTCTGGTTATAGATGTTATTTGAACTTGCGTGGATAAAATTCACAATGCGTATAGAAAAGTGAAATTGCGCGCATAGGTTATAAATGTTTCATGTAACAATTAATCGACGTGAGAACCACATGCGAGAGAAAAAAATGATAGTGAGAGGATTTGTAGAAAACAGTTTACATGAAATACATTTTATATTGTAATTTTAAAGATGGAAAAATCCTGTTTGTTCATTTCCGTTATTCCTCTCAGAACCGCGTTAGTTGCGGGGAAAAGGAAGAAGGACAGTTTGCGCCTTACATAATAACCCCAGCCTAATGGCGAAGCCATGGCAAACCAGCGAACCAACAAACGAACTCAGTATCCATCCAAGTAGGCCCCCTGCAACCCAGACGTCGTTCGCGTCCGACCGCGGGGAAGGGGTCCCGCATGGGTGGCGACGCGGTGGAGTCGGTTGTGGCAATCGGTGACAACTATAGCCAGAGTACTCTGCAGCATGCGTTGGCGCCAATACCTCGAGACGCCGCACGTTTCTGGGTATTTGTCGTCTGGGTCGCATGCTCGTAACCAAATATAATACCTCTCTATCCAATAGCTCTGCTTGCCTTGAAAAACAAAGATACCCTCTTTTTCTCACTTCAGAGAAATTAATGCCTGGTGGGCGGTGAAACATACCTACATACATACCTTCATACATTCAGATAGGCTGTGAAACATACATACATTCATTCAGATAGGCTGTGAAACATCCATACATTCATACATTCATTCAGATAGGCTGTGAAACAACCGTGCGCTTAATTCATTATTATAAAATTTGTTCCAACATAGGCAAACAACAAACACTTTTGGGAATAAACAGGTAGATGGTGGGTGGGCGGGTGAATGGGTTGGCGGGTAGGTGTTTTGGGCTCTAAAGGGGGTACATTCCCAGTGGACCTCACACTGTAATGAGAGTGACAATTTATCTCTAACATGGGTGACATTGTAAACCCTGTATCTAAGAATAAACTAGCCACGTAGATGCCCTCAACGGCTAGAATTGAATGGCGTGTTGAGTTGATCTCGCTGTTTCTACACTTATAGCCCCGGGTCCTGCTGCTGACCTCGTTACAGTACCGTTGTTTCGAAATGCTATCGCTGTTGGCCAACTTTTACTTTCGTGGACCATTCTCAGCGATTCCAGGGGAGTTCCATGTCCCCTCTCTTATATTAAAACTGGTGTGTCTAACTAGCACCTCGACTCGTTTCTTACGATATATGCGTTGAGTCGTCATGGCTTTTATATCAGCCATGTTGCCTTCTACGGCAAGAAAATGCGTATACACCCTGGCGCATTTTAGAAGTTCTAACACAGATTCGGTCACTATTCTACGTATTCACGTACGAATTAATTCGGGGCATTGTACCGACACAGTTTATGAAACTCGTTAAGGCCAGGTGGTGGTGGTGGGTGGTGGTGGGAAGTGGTAGGTAGGAAAAGTGCTTTAATTAGTATTCGCTAACACTCTTGTGTATTATAAAACATGTGGTTTGAAACTAGTTTTCAGTTTAATTAAGAAAATTGAAAAATAGTCGCCGACACTAGATTGCTTCAACTCACCCGTAATACGTAATTGTGCAATGTCGTTCATCCAATTGCGCTCTTTCTTGGCTTGGTCAACCAGGCGGTAGACTCCTTATGCAGCTGATATCTCGGTGGCTGTCTGCGGCTGCTGTTCTTGCTTTGTTGTGAATGTATTGTGCTGTTCCTCGATCGTGTCGTCGTGATCGTATCTGCTCTTCTTGATCGCATCGTCGATTGCCAGGTCGTACAAGATAAGTTCTGGCTTATATGTGTTTTAGCGGCAACATAATTGTTCGTAGGCGTTTTCATACACAATGCTCGTCTCGCGAAACGGTAACACTTCATTCCCGAACGTCACAATAGTCCAATAGTCATAGGTTTTCGTCTTTCTTCTTCTTCTTCATTGTTCCAGCTGTCTTTACTCAATGTTTCTCTCGACTTTCGTGCATCGTAGTGGTAGCACTTTGCGTTGTGTCGCAAAGCAGGAACGAAGATTATTTGGTCGAACGGTGCAAATGTTAGGCCTCTAAGATGTATCGTAGATGGTAACTCGTAGATAGTAGACGTAACGATGATGCAAACGGTAAACAACTGATAGCTTTTATTCTAGCACGGACGCGTGACAGTGTACACGTACCAACTCGTAGGTGAGGTCTCTCTCGAACTCCCTGAAACTCTCCTTTTATCCGTCCCTCTCGGACCGCCCGCCATCGCGTTCGAGGCCGGTCGGAATCGTCGTCACCTGGTCCGTCGTGCGTCGCCCACGCCACGGCCACTGTCGTTAGGGTTCCCCCTAAGACATCTGACGGCCCGTACGGGGTCGCCTCTGTTTATTGAGCCATCTTGCGACAATACTGATTTATTTATTGCCCGTAGGTATGGTTGATGTGAGGCAGCAGAGCTGTCCTCTGTCAGTTTCGTTAATCACCTAGGGCGGTGTGAGAAATAAGTGTTGTGGAGATCTCACGGCCTACATATGGCATAGCTGTGCCCTGAATTCTGACGGAAAGAAATCATATAAGATGAGTAGGAAACTGGTAGCTTCTAGCATGGCACCAATGTATGAGCTACGAACGGCGCTCAAAGCCTGTCAGGTGGTACAAAGTTGACTTCAATAGCTGACTGTTAGGGAACTGCTCCTGTGCCAAAACACTTAAAAAATAGGAAACGCAGCTAGGTTCTCTGGCAAAATTCTTATGAATCTCTCAAGTATACCGTCTACCGTCTGCTCTAGCGGTTTGCAAAATGCAGCCTGGTTTTTTGAAATGCTCAAAAGATTTCAGTTTTTCAAGAATGGGATCATCTGCTTCATATTGAATAGTGGATTTCTACGAGTTGTATTTCACCAATTCTGATGATACATTCCTTTAAACTGTCAACTTGAGGAACTGTAGTCACCCTATACGCGCCAATACTATCTATGTCATCATCCAGGCATGTCTCCTTTCCAGCTTTCCACAAGAAATGGCGTCTAACAGACATTTGCGTTCAAAATTACATAGAATTTTAAAAACACTCTCGAACAAGAATTCATTGCTGATCTCGCCTCTCATACATTACTGACATCAATGAGACTTTGCTAAACCGCAGTGGAAAAAAACCCAGTCTGCTCATATCCGATCAACAGAACCTTACCAAGAGCAGAAAAATCACCTTCCAACACTCGTGGAGGATGCAACTGGAGCACACTCTCTCTTTTTCCCTCAAAATGCTTCTGGAAACATTTTTCATTCAGGCATTTTATTGACAAATTTTTCCGTAATATAACTGAAACTATATGTCGTTTATAAGATATTACAATCTTTTGCTTTTAAATTAATAAATAAGAACACCCGCGGTCTTGTCAATTTTCTTCCCTTGCTGAAAAGTCTATTTGCGCAACTTTTCAGATCGTGCACTTTGAGTGGCGCCACCATCGTTGTAATCAACTGTGGTCGTTAGTTTTTATAACATTTATTAAAAATATTTCTAATGGTGATTGAACCATGAAACTATTTATGTAGGCGTCAATTGTAACATAAATTAAGTAAAAATGTATGAGGGTCACAGGGTGAAAAACTGATAATTGGAGGCACTGGTCAGGCAGGACCAGTACCTCTGAGGAAGCACTGGTCCTGCTCAGTAAGGCACTGGTCCAGGATTTCTGTCATAGCAAAGGCAATGACTCGGATGTGGGGAACGTTTTTATAGGGGGGGGGGTGCAATTTTGGGATGTGCTGGATTCTAAGTTATTCTTAAAAATTATATATTTTTACTCATTCGATACACTGATGCGTAGTAAATCGAAGCAAGTCCAAAGATCTAACTCAAAAATGCAATCCACTCATCAAGGATCAAAATCAACGATCAAAACATCAAAGAACAGCGGTCTCTGAAGCCGCCATTATCGCTATAAATTATCATATTTAATTACACGCGATCGCTGATTGTCGGATGCCAGTATTGATCGAATTAGCAGAGGTTAACAGCATGACGCTAGAAAATCGAACACAAACAATACATGGAGAGTTTGTGTACTTCGCATGAAACTTAAATTTAGGCTTCGAATTTGACTATTTTAGTTCTATATTTGAATAAATTTAGGGCCATTGAATTTCATTAGAATAATGTAGAAGGTTAGTAAGAAGATAAGCAAAAATAATCATGCCACAATTAAACAATTGTTTTTGTTTAGCCCTCAACCGCCCATGCTGAATAAGTGTGATCGGCTTTTTTTTGAGGGGGTCTTTTTTATCAAATTCACAATGGTGCTACGTGCTCAGGTGTGCTGTGTGGAGATAAGCTTTTTATGTTTGGCTAACACATTTATAATAAATACATTGTAGCAGTGATACAATAACATATAAAATACTTTTAACGAACTTGTGTTTATCAGAGTGAATTGTGCGACGATGATGTTTATTTCACAGATCACACACGCCACGCAACAGCACGCACACATACACGTAATGTGAAATAAAAAGCATTACAAATAAAAGGAACTTGAATTAAGGAATAATAAATATCTTCTAGCGCATATTAGTCTTTGGAAAGAAGAAATAAAGTTTAATCTGTCAGAGTTAGATTCCATAATTAAGTTATTTACATAGTCTAAATTATATATGGGCGATTTCAGGATCAGCAAAAAGTTTTGCTGTCGCAAGTTTTGGAAATCCAGGCGATTCCAGCGAAAGTTTGCTCTCGAGTCGTCATACAGCGGTGGCCCGGCCCCGCCCTAGCATATAGTTAATGAACATGCAGGGCCGCTGGCACGCAGCTGAAAAGTGAACAATCAATATGCACGTCGCCCTCCCGCTACTTCAATGCAGTGCCGCCCAGTCCAACAGGCAGTAGCGCAGGCTGGTGCACAGCTCTAGTACTATAGCCCGGCGTACGTTCTGCGCAGGCCTGCCCAATACGGAAACTTAAAAAAAAATCGAAAAGGTCAATACAAATGTTGTGTCGGCGCCCTTTTTGGCGGGTCGCGTGGCGTGAGGCAAACAAACAACATTTTTATTATGCGCCTCAGTTTGTGAAATTTTTTATTTCCTGTTGGCGGCGAATGTATGTAGTCGGCCTTCGGCCGGACCAGCTGACACGAGCAACGCAGTCGGCCCGGTCCGATTTTCTAATCGCGGCACTGCGACCTGGGCGACCGCCTTGTTTCGCGCGGGGAGCGCTGGATCACTCATGACGCATGAGGAATAAATGAGCAAGAAACCACAGAGAAAAATGACAATGTCACTCTCAGATTCAACCACATATGGGTAAAGATGTGGGTATTTTTATTAGTAAACACAATGTCCCACGCAAGGGAGAACCTGGATTAGTCAAGAAACATACCACCAGTAGTATTGAGCGTCATTATGATATTACAATCTAGATCTTCTGATCAACACACCCCCCAATGAATCTCAAATCAGATCCAATATATACATTCGATACCCAAAGTAAGATCAATAATTGCGGGTGGTAGCCTGCCAAAACAAATAAATAAAATAAAATGACAGTTTCAACGATTAACGGTTGCTTCTTGGATTCCAAGATACTAGGGTGCCTCCGTGTTGGCACTGCTAATAAGGGCAGTAAAAAACAAAAAAAAAACCCTATGTGCTTGCCGGTCATCGACGACCAGATGGCACCAATCAGCGATCGCTGTAGCCTATCAGGCTCAAGCGCCTTCTCACTTTGCGCTGTAGCAAAGGCTCATATCTGAGAGTACCGCTCCAGAATACCTTCAGTACATGTGTTGACTGCTAGTCCACTGTGCCTTGGTGGACTTGGATAAGAATACTGTGATAACTTGTATCAACCCAACGATGTCCCGGCCCTTGGTGGCATATCAGTAGCATATAAGCCAGACTACACCCACTGCTTCTCGGTAACAGTAAGGGTCAACAGTTCATCCTCATCACCACACGTGACCGTCTTTTGTTCAGCAGGAGTACGAGTCTTCGGTTTGCACAGTCGTTGCATTTCAACCATGTCAAGGAACTATTGATCTCGTTCGTCGTCATCTAGGGTCGAGAAGACCAGGTTGTGAAAAGTTATTTTCAGAATTTTGACACTTTACTTTGAAACTTAGCATTTTATTTGGTTTATATGAGTTTTTCTGGATCCCAGCTATTTAAATTGAGTTGTGAAAAACTGCCTAAAATGCAGTTTTCATGGATTTTGAAAGTGGATTGGCCTGAAAATGTGGCCCTAAAGTAGGGGGTGGGCCTTTACAAGATACTGGGCCTTTGCTAGGTATTTTACATTACTGTAAACTGTGAAATTGTTGCAGCTTTAAATTTGTGCGAAAGGCTTGTGCAGCCATATTCACAACGCTTTATTTTTGCTAGGAAAGAATGATTTTTAAGGCCTTAAATTGGCTGATATTTTGTTCCTAGTATCATTGAGCATTATCATGCATTTTCAAATCAATCACTCTACATGTAATTGCGTACACAACCCAAATAATGTGCTAATTGCTGCCTTACATGTAGTTGCATTTTGTCACATCATTTTGAGCTGTGTACATCCCCAGAGTGAGGCAGTATTCTTGAGTAAAATCTGTGCAAACAACTAACTGATTGCAGTAATTACTGATTGCTCTCCTCTTGATCATATCTCCTGATTGCTGTTTGTTATCCTCCTGGAGTGCAACGCCAGGAGAAATCGTTTATATGCATTCCTTGCTTGTTTATTACACAGGAAAAAATGTCCTTTACAAATCCTATAAATGATATGAGTCTATATAGGATTTGTAAAGAATCCGATAATAATAGGATTTGTAAAGGATTTATATAGGATTTGTAAAGTACATTTTCCCCTGTGTAGAGTGAGAACACTGGGGAGATTTTAAGGGTGTTTTAATTTACTGTAAACCGGGAAATATTCGCGCGCGTTTGAATTTTGCGTTCAGCAGAAGTCGCGAAAATAAATCGCCGCAAAAAACAAATTTAAATGAAAATTACTGTTAGAGGTGTCCAAAAACGCTAAAATAAATCATCAGCAAAGTCTTATAACAAAATCACGGCAACCAATGGTCAGCCATGGTGAATTATTTGGTGTTGTCAGAAAGAAACTTAGCTGAGAAATACATTTATTATTGCCTATATTATATACCATCACAGCACACAATAAAACACCCGGTCGGTGAGCACAGGGTCCATGGACCATTTCATTTTTTATTTTTTATTGACACTATGTATATGTAGTATGTACATGTATGTAGTGTCTCGAAAATGTAATCCATAAAGTAATAAATGATCAAGTTATTGGTGCAAATCCACTTTAGGCACCTTATATCACGAAGTGATGCACAGATTTCTGTGTATCACCCACTGATGCACAGACTTACCTTATATCAAGGATTGATGCACAAATGTTTAACTGCCCACATAGCCATGCTTTTAAACTTGCAAAAGTGCTTTTAAAGTGCTGCAAAAGTGAAAACTTTTAAACTTGCTTTTTAGCTTGTGTTTTTAAAAGGCCAATCTGTGCATCATCTCGTGATGTACACTATTCTGTGCATCATCTCGTGATGTACACTATTCTGTGCATCACCTCGTGATACTTGTCAGGTATACGGTGCGTAAACTGAACTTGTGTTTTTAAAAGGCCAATCTCTGCATCATCTCGTGATGTACACTATTCTGTGCATCATCTCGTGATGTACACTATTCTGTGCATCACCTCGTGATACTTGTCAGGTATACGGTGCGTAAACTGAACTTGTGTTTTTAAGAGGCCAATCTGTGCATCATCTCGTGATGTACACTATTCTGTGCATCACCTCGTGATACCTTGTCAGGTATAAGGTGCCTAAACTGAACTTGTGTGTTTAAGGCGCCAATCTGTGCCTGTACTGTTAATTAATTATTTGTTATAATACTGAAATATTTTTGCCATATTTATTTATTTATTTATTTATTTCAGTGTGTCATTTCATGACAGGTCAATAATGACAGCCCGTGTTGGTGACATCACATGCAAATGAAGCAGCTTGACACGGCGTTCTGAATTTTATACAAAGAGCTAAGAGGGCGCGATGAGTGCTAACCACTGATCTCTACAAAAACATTATAGATGTTTATTTTTTTCCATACTTTTATTTTTAATGTTTTAAATTTTAATAAATGTTTAATTTCGTCTGTAGTCTGTACTGTATCCATCTATCATCGCCTTTGCCGTTTTGCCTTTCCTGCAAATAAAAAGTAAAAGTATGAGTACATAGACCGTTTTGCCGTATATCTCACTATATTATCTTTCTAACAGCATTTGCAGTTAGTTTAGATGAGCATGTTTTCTGCCAATTACAACAATTCAACAATGGCTGCTTACGTGATGGACGTGAATGTTGTGGCTGCTGCTGCTGCTGAGCCCCCCACCCCAACCCTCCCCAACCCATCCCCCACCCTACACCTCCACTCCCTCCACCCACCCTTCCTACCACCATACGCTCGCTACCATACCACCATACCACTACCACCATACCATAGTACCCATACCATACCATACCATACCACCATACCACTACGCTCGCGCTCGACGCATATCCATGATAACATGTTAAGATAGCGAAGTCATTAAAGTTATACAGCAGTATCTTTATTACTGTACTACCAGTAGGTATAGCAAAGCCTATCATAGATTTTAGATCTGTATTAGTAGTATCCTAGATAATTATATGCTCTGAGCGCGAACGCGGTGGCAGGAGGGCGCACTTGATTCGGTTGCCAGTAAGTTTATCAGAAGAATACCTGGCTACAGTACACGTCAGTCGGCACTTGTTCAACATAATTATACCAATTTATTATTGTTAAGTATAATAGTCGCACGGCAGTACAAAACGGCACCCGATGCATGGATTATATTATGTAATGAAGTGGCAACTACAACCATTCTGCAGCTTTTCTCACAATTCCAAGAAAGTTATGCTAGGGGCATACGAGCGTATTTTATCGCCCGATCGCGGCGATTAAAATCGCCAGCGAATTTAATCGCCCGATCACGAAGGGACACACGTAGCGAATTTGAGAGCGTAGGCGTACGCCACTCGACGGAATCACATGATCACATGATGCATCACATGATATCAACAACACGTCCGATTGGTTTAGAAAAATCGATCGGGCGACAAAATACGCCGGACACGGGCACACGAGCGAATTTGCCAGTAAATAATCGCCGGCGTAAATCATCGCCCGAAAATATCTAACATTTTGGATACGGGCGATTCGTACGGGCGATTAAAATCGGCGTCGACGTGAACGGGCACACGGGCGAATTTTTCGAGCGATTTTAAAATTCGCGGCGATCGGGCGATAAAAATCGCTCGTGTGCCCCTACCTTTAGGCTGTCGTCCTCATCCCAGCGGTGGTCACTGCCATATATTCAATAATGAACGCGACTTAAACAATGCCCCTCCCCCCGTACATCAATCAATGCCGCGCTGCAAGCAGGCATCTACGCAACCACGCTGACCGCAGTCCTGCCTAAGATATATTGCTATTCCATTGCTATTCCAATATATTACCATTTCTTATATCGTCGATGAAATAGTTTCCAAGCGCGAATTCTGCATACATAGTAACATATTTATGATATTATAGACAAATTACTCACGATTGCATGCAAGGCAGAGGCTCCCGCATCTCTGCAGGATGCTGGGGCAGCAGCGACCTCCCCACTTTCCACCTACGCTGAAACGCGTTACGCAGGTAGACCTTCATGTACTTCCCTATTGAAAAAGGCACATTTCCAATGTGAGATTATATTTAGTGCACACTGGGTTCAGCAGCACACGCTCTAAACACACATACATACACATATAAACACACACACACACGCACACGCACACGCACACGCACACGCACACGCCACCACCGCACACGCACACGCACACGCACACGCACACGCACCGACGCACGACGCACACACACACACACACACACACACACACACACACACACAGCGATAAATGCATCAATATGTAATATAAATAACCATTATAAGCCTCGTCTACACGATGAAATTTAACTCAAGGGCTTAACTCGAGTTAAGATAACTCGAGTTAGCGTTAACTCGAATTAACTTAACCTCGACAGTCGATCGGCCCCGTATAGACGCCGTATAGACGCTTAACTCGAGTTAGCGAATAGTACATAACTCCACGATAGGCGGGAATACTAGTAACGGATGTACGTACACACGCACAGACAACGCACGCACGCACGGTGTACTTGAACACAGCACGCAAACACTCATGCACGCACGCACGCATGCACGCACGTGTACATGCACACGGGCACGCAACGCACGCACGCACGTACGCACGCACGTCTACGTTCACAGGTCACGGTCACGGCACGCACGCATGTGTACGTGCATATGCAGGTACGCACGCGCGCACGTGTACATCCAACGCACGCACGCGCGCGCCACGCTCGCGCGCGATGCACGCAGTTTACGTACACACGCACGCACGTACGCATGCATAATAAATCGGTAAACAATCGCTATCGGTGATGTCGTGTAGACGGCTACAGAATCGCTAACTCGAGTTAAACGCTTAACTCGAGTTAGCTTAACTCGAGTTAAATTTCGCCGTCTACACGGCGAAATTTAATCTTAACATCTTAAGGAGGAAAGATAGAGAGGAGGAGGAGGATAGATCTTAACATCAAGTAACCATATTTTGGCAAAACATACCCTTTAGTTCTGCTGGAAGCCTCGCTTCTATTGCCCGTATAAATGAGTTGGGGTCAAATGGTCCCCTGCCTTCTTCTTTTATCGTACTCTTCGTCAACCATCTTCTTTTCTTTAGTCGTATATTTTCGGATGGCTGACCGTTGGCATCGAATTCGCTAACCGTACGTGTATTACACTGTTTCGTTCGAACCTTTGATATTGCCCAGCCCAATGACTGCACGCTGAAATTTCTGACATTCTTGCCTGGCATTCGAAATGCCCCCCCCCCATAACCGTTCCAAACACATAATTTAAATTTCACTCAGTCTCATTTCATGACAAGATCGTCACTATGGCGCAGCATGGCCCTTACTAGTCAGGAGGCTTATGCACGTAATAGAGCCCAAATCTGCAAATTATGAAGACATTTTTAAGGGTCAAATCTGGGTTTCATATGTTTCCTCAACTAAAATTTTTTTGAGGAGCCTAAAAATTTGACCCCGGGAAACCCCCCCCCCCCATGGGCCCGGTAAGAGACCCGAAACTGTTATTTGCCATATCTTTGCCCTTCTTTGGTCGATTTGAACAAAGTTAGAGTCGATTTAGGGGTTTTAAACATCAAGGAATCGATTGGAAGTGGTTTGGAACCTAAATTTCTTAAAGGTCACGTGATAGCGTTCCTTCGGGTTCACCTCGCGGGCCCGAAAACGGTTTTTACATATCTCGGCTATTTTCTCAAAAAGTTTAAATTTTGGGGGTTTTGAGGTCAAGGGATTTATTAGATACACATGAAACACTTTCAGACTCCTGGAAATTGGTTTTACCTGGTGTAGTACACTAGTCAAAATTGACAGACTGACAGTCCGCAATCGTCCTCGGTCACTTGTTACATACACAGCCCACACTGACTGCATATCATCCTGTACATGTTTCAATTATTCAGATTTGTGCACTTCCTGGTGCAAGTGCAGAAAGAAAGGCACATGACATTGTTCTTAGCTCATTTGCATGACTGGCACTTGAGTGTTCGGCAGCGACAAATGCCAGTCACGATCTCGAGGTTTGGTCTTGCTGCGTCCGTGGTCCATTGAATGTGGGGTTGGTTCTGATAGAGTTTCCATCCACACATCTCAAGAGGAGGGCTGGGGATCTGAGTGAGGGTGTTACCCGACCCATAAAATGCATAAGCAATGCATTCTCTAAGATAGCCCTGGACCAAGCACAAGAAAACACAACAACAAGAAAATCAAATCAACGGCTGGGTACATTGATCTCGTAAATTGCGAGGACAAAGAATATCTTCGTAAGCTTAAACTCTGCCTGCCAGAAATTCAGCAATATTTGTCTGCAATAGAGGGGCCTACATTAGCTCAAGGTCACAAGGAGATCACCCCTTCCTTTATCCGCAAGTTCATAATCAGACTGTCGAAAGGTCAGAGTAAAATTCTTATCAATCCATTTACCTCAGAATTGTTGGAAAGACTGAATTCCTCCTATATCTCCCCAGAGGTCAATTGTCGATGATGCAGGAAGGGTGTTCACAATTGGAGTGCAAAGTATGATGAGTTTCGTCGCACTAGATTCGTTCTATGGAAGTGAAGATGTTATCAAATCAAAAGGTAACAAGAAACATGCTGAAGCTTCCATCCGAGCAGTGCCGATGATGTCGATTTGAGAACCTCGCATCAAGGTCACCCCAGCAACTGTTCAACAAATTGAGAGATGCTTGCAGAAACCGTGAATCGGAGACAAAGAAACTTTTCGAGGGGGAGATAACCGGATTACCTGAGTGCTTCATCAAAAAGGATGGAACCCTTATCACAGTTCAAAGTCACAGATTTTGGCTGACATCACGCGAGAAACGCGTTACACCAAGTCCAACAAATGTCAAAGGTCTCGTTGCTGACCTTTCAGTGATCATCCGAGCGCAGGCTGCAGTCCTGTCCAGAGGGTCAACCTTCAATGAATTTGTCTCCAGGGTCCTGCAGAGCATTGATAACACTGCTAAACGCCCTGGGCGCGGTCTGCGAATCAATATTGTACAGACCAGTAATAACCCGTTATAACATCAAAGCCGCCACCCGCTCGGAAAAAGGAAGTCAAAGGTTCAGGACAACAAGTTAATTTACTGGTGATAATGACACTGTCCGAAAGGATATGTCCAAATCCTTTTCAGCAGATGATCAGAACAGAGAGCCCAGACTTAATGCACTAATTGCGGAACCTGTGGTAACCGCATCCTCAGCTGGCCTGGAAGAAAGATTTCTGTGTCACTAATGTCTTGGAAATGTTCTACATAACAAATGCTGGTGAAAAGGACTATATACCATGCCAAAGATGGAAACCCTAAGAAGAAGCGGAAAACAGGATGGTGTGGGGCCATGTAATTGACATGTTGGCATGTGGTTTTATCGGCGATTGATTGTACGGACAGTTGATTCGAACGATCATTGTCTATTCTCTCGCCTTTATGCCCCAGTTCCTCAAGATCGACCCTGACTTTGAGCTTCATGTTGATTTAACCCTGGAAGAACGGAAGAACATTCATGTCAATGTTTGTTATGAGTCACTAGAGGAGAACGTCTGCTTAGCCTTGCCATTCTCCAATGCTCACTGGCGCACGATTCGAACCTGCTCTTTCTACAAGCTGACCAAGAAGATATGTGGGTTTCTCATGGAATAAGTGCTCGATGAGGGATGAACTGACAGAGGCAGTTAACAACTAAGCTGGTACCCAGCATAACCAAGTAATCCTCAGCACAAAAAAGATACTTGTAGATTTTGTGTGCTATGTATACTCAAAGAGGGCTGTGTACGAAGATCGTCAATGAACTGGCGGTTCTCAATGTTCCAGGCCTCAGGTTCTGATGAGTTTAAAGGACGCTCCCACCTTCATTGGATTCCTTCAGACTGGCGGTACGTCGCAGCGCCTATTAGGCAGGATGGGTGTGGGATAACACCCTCACTCAGATCCCCAGCCCTCCTCTTGAGATGTGTGGATAGAAACTCTATCAGAACCAACTTCACATTCAATGGCCACGGACGCAGCAAGACCAAACCTCACAGATCGTGACTCAAGTGCCAGTCATCAAATGCGCTAATAACAATGTCATGTGCCTTTCTTTCTGGCACTGTGCACCAGGAAAGTGCAAAATCACTAATTGAAGCATGTACAGGATGATATTCAGTCAGTGTGGGCTGTGTATGTAACAAGTGACCGAGGACGATTGCGGACTGTCAGTCTGTCAGATTTTGACTACGTGTACTACTACCAAGTGAAACCGAATTTCCAGGAGTCTGAAAGTGTATCATGTGTATCTAATAAATTCTTTGACCTCAAAACCCCAAAATTGACTCTAACTTTTTGAGAAAATAGCCGAGATATGTAAAAACCTATTTTCGGGCCCGCGAGGTGAACCCGAAGGAACGATATCTCGTGACCTTTAACAAATTTAGGTTCCAAACCACGTCCAATCGATTCCTTGATGTTTAAAACCCCTAAATCGACTCTAACCTTTGTTCAAATCGAACACAAAGAAGGGCAAAGATATGGCAAATAACAGTTTGGGTCCTTACCGGGCCCATATGGGGGGGGGGTGTTTCCCGGGTCAAATTTTTTGGGCTCCTCAAAAAAATTCTTAGTTAAGGAACATTATGAACCTCAGATTTGATACCCAAAAATGTCTTCATAATTTGCAGAATAAATGTGCATAAGCCTCCTGACTATACCCGGATTTACGCGGTTTTAATTTAAGAGACATCAATATAAGTACGCGGACAGTCGAGGAGTCCATCGAATTCTTACAGTCAGTAGGGCTCATCAAGAGGGTCCAGCTATGCGCTAACTGCGATGAAGAAATGAACCTAACGCGATACGCATGACGTGCCGACCAGTTTGTGTTTTGCTGCACAAGGCAGCAGTGCCGGCGTATGAAAAGCATCCGCACGGATTCTTTTTTTGCGAGAAGCCACCTTGCTCTCCATACGGTAAGATGTTTTCGTGCATTTGTATGTGCAATAATAACAACCAATGTATAACAAACAGTTATATTCAACAATATATAACCCACGCCACAAGCGCAGTTACTGCCTGTAATTATGCCTCAATAAATAATATTAAATTTTGGTGTTTTTCATTAATAATTTATTTGTAATATTAATAGTGTTACATGTATAATATATATATATATATATATATATATATATATATATATATATATTGGGAATATAATGGGAAACCTTTAAAGATGGCACGTTTCGAAAACAATTATACGTGCGTGCGTGCGTGCATGCACGTGGGTGCCCGTAACGAATCGTACAACGTCGATATTCATGTTCTCTTTTATTGTGTCACTAGATCGTGTCATTCATCTATCTATGGTCCAAAGGCTTGAGCACCCAAGAAGTGCTTATGGGCGAACTTGGTTTAGGATCTGCCGGTACCGTAGTAGACTGGAAGCAATTCCTACGCGACGTCTGCGCGGATCACTTCCGCCAGAATCCCGTCATACTAGGCGGTAATGGTAAGAAATACCGCCGGAATGCCGGTGATAAGATGTTTCCGTCACATCACCAAAACGTCGCCGACATCTTGGTGTCACATTAAGTGCATTGGAGGCACATATGATAATATCTGCGTATAATATATTATGCGCTCTATTATTAATAATAGATCAAAGTAAAATGAATTGTATTAAATGGGTGACGCGAATCACAACATTTCAGCAAATTGCAGTGTCCATGATTCGTAACTTCCGAGAACTGACTAATAAATTTAATAATAATAACAATCAGAGGCGGATCCAGGCTTTAGAGAAGGGGGTGGAAAACAGGCGGGGGTATCGGGGTCCTCCTAGAAAATTGTGAAAATGTAGATCGCATGAGATGGTATTTGAGGCACTTTTGAGTACATGTACAGCCTTCATTCTTGCTATGACAATTCTCTTTTTAGTAGAACAATTCTTGCGCTTGCGGCGCTGCATTGATTGATGTACAGGGGGGGGGGGGCTTTGTTTGAGTCGCGTTCATTATTGAATATTTAGGGGGTGACCACCCGTGGTGGGATGAGGGCGACAGCAAAACTCTATCTTGGAATTGTGAAAAAAAGCTGCAAAAGATCGAGTTGTAACCTGCTTTGCCACTCAGCCTACATAATTTAACCCATGCATCAGGTGCCGTTATGTACAGCCGCGCGACTATTATACTTGGCAACAATTAATTGGTATAGGCCCTATGTGTAAAAATATGGTTAGCTCAACAGAGGGGGTGGTTAGCCACCCATTCCACCCCCCTGGATCCGCCACTGAACAATACTATTACTACTACGGCTGTTGCGGCACTACCACTACCACTACCACTACCACTACCACTGCTACTACTACTACTACTACTACTACTACTACTACTACTTCTACTACTTCAGGGCACATCGTTGAAGTTGACGAGTCGGTATTTGGCAGAAGGAAATACAACCGAGGGCGGCGCCTTCAAACCCAATGGGTACTGGGGGGAATAGATCGAGAAACACATTCGACGTTCCTCGTTGCTACCTTCATACATGAAGGAGTGCATGTGGAGGCTGCGGTATGGGGGCCCGCACGCACTCCACCACATTGTGGAGCATATACAGGACGCCTACTCGTTATGATTGTACGTTTTCGGTGAAACTCGGTTTATGCGGGGGGCATCCTACACGTCTCAGATGGTGTTGGGACCTAAAAATCTTTTGGTTTAACGCAAGATTCGGTTTTGAGCGCGTTTGGGATTCAGAATGTTGGCTGTAATATTATGTACTGTCCAGCGTTATATGAGGTTATCATTGAACATAAAATGTATGAAGCATATTTTTAAACAAAAAACTAGCATGACTACGTTAAAGAAGTGTGAAGTATGTGCAAGCGATGTGTTGTTATTATTGGTGACGTATTAGTATCGATAACATGTTTTAGTAATAAAAGGCATGTACAGCTAGTTCAAAAAATAAATATATAGCTTTGGTTTTGTGTTACTCTCTTGTTTGCTCCTATTGACAGTATTGTTATGGAATCATATTTTGAAATACCACCAGTTTATAAATTTCACGAGGTTGCATAGTAGGCTGTTACCTTCTAGTTCTTTTTCCCCATCTAGTACAGACTACAGATGAAATTAAACATCTATAAAAATTTAAAACATTAAAAATAAAAAATTTAATGTAGTTGCTGGATAATTTCTGCTGCCAGACAACTGTGCGCTATAGCTGTGTGCTATCATCAGAGTACACCCTAACCCTAACCATCACGGCTTCTTCTCTCCCTCTAACCATCATGGCTTCCTCTCTCCCTCTAACCATCAT
>NW_014579063.1:18135-34471 GCF_000485595.1 Priapulus caudatus
GTTCGCAAAGCATATTTAGTATGAATTTGAAGTGTGTTTATATCATTGAGTGAGAAAAAAGTTATAGGCAAGGTCATAAAATTGTTTAAAAAAAATTATTTATAACACAATAGCCGCGTTTACACGGAGCAAAGGAAGGAACTCAACAGGAAGGAAACAACAGCTCAGATAGAAACAGCGAGAAACAGCTTACTGCTTTACGCTGCATTCTGCAAAAAAATTTTACAGTGATTATAGCTAAGACATGTCTCATTAGGAATGTAGAATTCTAGAATCACAACTCAACTTCTTCACGAGATATGCGTATAATAGCCTATGGGCATTAGCGCGCGTGCATAATTGCTAATTAATTAGGTTAATTGTGGGTCAATTAACTTGAAACTCACAGTGATTATTACTAAGACATGTGTCATTATGCATGCAAAATTCTAGAAACGTATCTCATATAGATCGCGAGATATGATGTGTGCGGGGGGAGGGGGGAGGGGGGGTTAACAGCTGTATACAATGCGCCCCGTAGAGACAGTAGAGGCGGGCGCGGGCAGGAGGTTCGGAGTCGGGTGCCGCCATATTGATCGGTAGGAAAGTGTATTTGCGCCCACGCACGTGTACATGCACACGCACGCATGCACGCACGTGTACGTGCACACGCATGCACGCACGCACGAACGTGTACCTGCCTACGCGCGCACGCACGCACGAACGTGTACATGCACACGCACGCACGCACGCACGCACGTACGAACGCACGAACGTGTACGTGCGCACACGCGCACGCACGCACATTCTCATGCACGCACGTGTACGTGCACATGCACGCACGCACACATGCACGCACATGTACGCACTCACGCATACACACGCGCAAAACGCGCCCACATCTAAACATAATATTATACAGCACTAACTAGCTACAGCATAGATAAACATAGAAACACATATTACAAATCTCTCCAACGTTTGATTTGTAATCATTTTACTCAATATTTCATCACCAATGGATAATAAATATCAGTATAAGGCATGAAGAAGTAATAAGGCGTGAATAAGTAAGGAATTAAGAAAATAATATAATTAAGATATACCTCTCAAGTTCGGCCACGGTCCATTCATGGTGAGTCACAAATCGCATGTGATCGCTAAGTAAGCCTATACACTCATTATATATAGTGCATTTCAGACAGACTTCAAAGCGAGCACCGCAGGCAGCGAAAAAAAGACGGCGTCTGTGACAATCGAATCCAAGATTTGCCGCACGGCCCCAATTGGTTCGCGGTGAACTTATAAGAGAAATGCCGCTGTCTGACTGTCAATGTCGCATTCACAATAAGATACCGCTATTAAAGCCGCTTGCCTCTTCGAAGTGAAGCATTTCGATACATACTTCAATGGCCTTTACGATTTATCGAGAACTTTTTGAAAAGCGCTTTAGAGCTATGCTGGCTGATGGTTTGGAAGTGACCCCATCGATGCTTTACGAGGAATTAAAAAAAGATGTGGATCCTGAATTGCACGGTTAGTAATTAGTTTGTTGAGCTGTATTTTTTTCTTACATAAATCGTGTTTTATATTATGTCGTAGATCTAAAAAAATTGCCACCATGTCAGGGTTCTAGATTAGCCGTGTCCCGATATCCGCAGAATAGTAGCTACTATATCAGGGGCGGATCCAGGATTTTTGAAAATGGGGTGTCCAGGAAGAAATAAAGGGCACTTTTTCCTGCTTACTTTTTCTGGTGTTTTAAAAAGCTGCCGAAGGCCACTTAAGGGAAGGGGAGAGACTTCCCCGAGATTTAAAAATGGTGCATTCTGAAAGCATCTGAGCAGTAATTTTGATGTCTAGAATGAAAAATTTATCAGATCCGGTCCCCCGGACGCCTGCGGACCCCTCTTTGCCCATTTCTAGGTTTTCATAACGAATTTACATATGCATAAGTAAATCTTTATCAAAAAAACTAGCGCTAAACAAGATTTTTTATGGAGACGATATAAGAGAAGTGTGTGTGCGTGTGTGTGCATGTGTGTGTGTGTGCTGGGCAATACGGCTGAAGGGGTAATTGTTTATTTTGAATTATTTACAGGGAAAAAGCTGAAAAAACACATTAAAAATGTGTTTTACCGAAAGTGGAAGTTGGGGATGGCGATTGGGGGCGTTCGAGCCCGCTGCCCAACTTGTGGGACGCCATGTGCGGCATGCAAGAGTGAGTATATTATAATACCTTTATACGTAAGCAAATCACATTATATTAATTACTAGTTAAATAATATGCCATAAGCGTACGGAAGCTAAGAATATCACATAAAAGGCTGTATTACTATTAATTAGTGAGAATAAATGTTCTTTCAGCTTCATGAAATAGTTTGAATCATAATTTTATTATTTCTTATATATTTGCTATTTGGTTACCGCCGAAGAAGAAGAGTAAGTAGTAGAAGAGGCAGTAGTAGTAGTAGTAGTAGTATTAGTTGATGGCAATTCATTTCTTGAGCAGCGAATTGTTAATATATTAAACAACGCAGTTTAATGGACAGATATATGTTATTAATACGATTTTTTTATTTCAAGTTAATTGACCCACGATTAACCTAATTGATTGACCGCGCGTGAATAACAGCTAAGTCGAAAGGCTTATACCGGCCTGTAGTAAAGGTTTTTTCCTACCAGCTAAACCCAGGTAAATACACTTATGCATGTAGAATTATAGAAACGTATCTCATATAGATCGCGAGATATGATGAAACTCACAGTGATTACTTCTAAGACATGTATCAAAGTTAATTGACCTACAATTAACCTAATTAATTAGCTCATTATGCATGTAGAATTCTGGAATTATAACTCGACTCCTTCGCGAGACATGCGTATAATAGCCTATGGGTATTACCGCGCGTGCACAATTGCTAATTAATTAGGTTAATCGTGGGTCAATTAACACGAAACTCACAGTGATTATAGCTAAGACATGTATATCATTATGCATGTAGAATTCTGGAATTATAACTCGACTCCTTCGCGAGACATGCGTATAATAGCCTATGGGCTTGACCGCGCGTCATTAACATATACATGTCTTAGCTATAATCACTGTAAGTTTCAAGTTAATTGACCTACGATTAACCTAATTAATTAGCAAATATGCACGCACGGTCAAGCCGATAGGCTTATACAGGCCTGTAGTACGGGTTTAACCGGTAGGAAAGTGTATTTACCTATCATATCTCGCAAACTGTACGAGTTACGTTTCTAGAATTCTACATGCATAATGATACATGTCTTAGCTATAATCACTGTGAGTTTCGTGTTAATTGACCCACGATTAACCTAATTAATTAGCAATTATGCACGCGCTGTAATAACCATAGGCTATTATACGCATATCTCGTGCGTGCGTGTGTACGTACACGTGCGTGCGTGCGTGCGCGCGCAGGTACACGTTCCTGCGTGCGTGCGTGCGTGCGTGTGCAGGTACACGTGTGCGTGCGTGCGTACGTGCGTACGTGCGTGTGTTCGTGTGTAGGTACACGTGTGTGTATGTGTGCGTGTGTGCGTGTGCACGTACACGTGCGTGCATGAGTGTGTGCGTGCGTGTGCAAGTACGCGTGCGTGCGTGCGTGTGTACGTACATCGTACTAGTGTTGGCGCCTATCATGGAGTTATGTACTATTCGCTAACTCGAGTTAAGCGTCTATACCGGGCCTTACCTTAGGAAACTCGTGTTAAGGCCCCGTATAGACGCTTAACTCGAGGCTATAATCAGTCATGCTACACTTGGTGCCACATAGACGTTTAGTGTGTATACGAGGAATAGGAATAGATGGGGAATCATGCATTGGCTTATAAGTTTAATTGCAATTCCACAGGAAAGACATGGAGGCAGTTAAATATTGACTGTTCGGACGTGCCCAGCACAATCGCATTTCTGCGAGGAAATGGACTGCTGGCAACCACCATGCAATGCAGTAATGTTGCATGAAATGGCCAGCAGATGGTGGAGTGGCAGATGAGATGCAAGGAAGGCGTGACTTGGAGATGACAAGTCAATAACTGCCGCCGGGTGAAAAATATCCGGACAGGATCTTTTTTTTCACGTATGTGTTTCCAGTTTGAAATAATATGGCTTCGTTAAAGGTGTAATCACACTCTATCGCTGTGTAAATTCTAAAACGTTTTTTGCATTTTCAGGGAGCCATTTGCATCTGTGGCAAATTGTCTCACTCATGTACTTCTGGGTAAGCGACATACTTAGCCAGGATCGAAGAGCCCATGAGCTAGAAATAAAGTCTTACAGCACTATCGTAGACTGGAAAAACTTTATACGGGAGGTCTGCCAGCAATACTTTGCTCTTCACCCCATTGAGATCGGGGGGCCAGGTAAGACCATATATACGTATTGACATTGATGCTGCTATTGCAGTGATAAATATGTGACCGGTAATTGAATGTTACTGTACATCACTATATCATACGTCACTATACATACTGTCATACATATTATCACATGTATACATAATTTCACTAAGCTTCATAACTTTCATAAGTCTTTTTAGCTAAGTGTTACATTCTTCGAACATGACAATTATATTATGTGCCAGAGGGAGGCTGCACACCTAATGATAGAGATTAAATAATTGTCATGCATGTTTCAGTGGTTTATTCTTGCTTAAGTGGTGCTATAGTCATATATAATATATATATATATATATATATATATATATGTTATATCTGTGTGCTTACTCTATCATAGCATTATTATATTATTAACTATTAGATAATTACCATGATGCTTTCCTTTGCAGGACACACCATGGAGATCGACGAGTCCCAATTCGGGAGAAGAAAGGCTAACCGCGGGAGGGTCCGTCAGGAACAGTGGGTATTAAACGTTCCTGGCGCCCGTTGCCACCAGGGATGCGGCCACGCTTCTGCCCCTCTGCCGACAGCACATACGGTAATATACAGTTTTCATAACTATCATCTATGATTCGTTAAAAATTAAGAAATGTGATTTTGTATAATGTTGTATGTTTATAGTATAGGAGTTTGCCAATTACGTAATATAGTTTGCTACCGTTGTAACTTAGTATTTACATGTTAATCATTTATATATCATAGATCGCGAGATATGATAGGTAAATACACTTTTCTACCGGCTAAACCCGTACTACAGGCCTGTATACGTCTATGGGCTTGACCGTGCGTGCATAATTGCTAATTAATTAGGTTGATTGTGGGTCAATTAACACGAAACTCACAGTGATTATAGCTAAGACATGTATCATTATGCATGTAGAATTCTGGAATTATAACTAGACTCCTTCGCGAGACATGCGTATAATAGCTTATGGGCTTGACCGTGCGTCATTAACAGCTAATTAATTAGGTTAATCGTGGGTCAATTAACTTGAAACTCACAGTGATTATTTCGAAGACATGTATCATTATGCATGTAGAATTCTGGAATTATAACTCGACTCCTTCGCGAGACATGCGTATAATAGCCTATGGGCTTGACCGCGCGTCATTAACAGCTAATTAATTAGGTTAATCGTGGGTCAATTAACTTGAAACTCACAGTGATTATTTCTAAGACATGTATCATTATGCATGCAAAATTCTAGAAACGTATCTCATATAGATCGCGAGATATGATGTGTGCGGGGGGAGGGGGGAGGGGTTAACAGCTGTATACAATGCGCCCCGTACAGACAGTAGAGGCGGGCGCGGGAAGGAGGTTCGGAGTCGGGTGCCGCCATATTGATCGGTAGGAAAGTGTATTTGCGCCTGGATTTGCACCGAAAAGAACTACTCTGAGACCTTCAAGTACACGCGTGCATGTCGAGATCATTTTGATGAATCGGACTACGTTGAGACAACCTAGCTCGTATGGTATGTTTTTTTATTATTATCAGAATCAGTAATCAGTTGCCCTAATGTATCTTCTTTGTATAAGTATATTTCAAATCAACAGATAATGCGAAACAAGCTTGACCAGGCTGCGAGATTAATATCAATACACATTTTCAATATATTAATTAGTTATTACCATTTCTTGGAGGGCAATGGAGCTAATCTGAAACAAATATATATAAAATTATCTCTCTATATATATACATATATAATATATATATATATATAGTGATGTCACGATCATTGATTATACTCGATCATCGGTTGAACAGTGGCTCGAACCAAGCGCTTGGTCATCAAAATCAATAATCGATTTCATCGGAAAAAAAAATAAATTTCAAACTTGAACAAGAAAACTTGGAAAAGTGATGAGAATCAGAGATATCATCGCTACTATACAAGTGATCCTTTATTAACATACATGTATTATACACACAGTAGTAAACAGTGCAAAACAAACAGTAAACAGGTTACATGCACACACGTACATGCGCACGACGTTGCGCACACGCAGGCATTCAACACCCCGAGTAATCGATTGTAACCGATCATCGGTTACTTGGGTCCAACCGATGATCGATTACGAAATTACAACCGATTGACAACACTATATATATATATATAAATATATAATTCTGCTATGGCTTATTTTTCAGGAACTGCATCACCTTTGAGGAAGTTGAAATGCACTGCTGTCTATCACGTTTTTTCTTGGATCAATCTGTGCTCACCCAGTTCTCTGGAGCGGACGGAAAGAGTGAGCAAACGGCAAAGCGTAACTCAAAGGCAGCTCAAGCTGGAGGACATGCAGCGGCTTAATGCCTTATTGGAAATTGGTGCCGATGATAAAGTTGTGGAAAGTACAGTAAAACCACAGGGTAAAATTGTGTACTTGCAACTTTGTTTTGTAATACCATGCGCTTTTAACCAATTGTACAGTAATGCAATCTCAATCCACCGTTTGACCAATCAGGAGTAACTGAGCCAAGTCGTATATAAAGATATAAAGAGATTGCGGGTTCTATCGCCATTCTCTCCCTCCCCCCCCCTCTCTCTCTCTCTCTCTCTCCCTCCCTCTCTCTCTCTATCTTTCTCTTTCTATCTCTCCCTCTTTCTATCTCTCCCTCTCTTCTCTCTGTGTGTGATGTACTCATCTCGGCCGTGCCTTAGGCCGGCTCCTTACTGTGTCACTTTCTATGGTGTTACGAGTCTAACTATATTATAGAGCCGATCCGCGCACTGATGTAAGTGTATTAGTCTGATGTTTCTTCTTTGATTAAACGTGTATGCCGATGCAGAAAGTAATTCATCTCATTTTGTCGAATCTATGGCTTCCTCGTTCGCACCACGTGGCGGTTCAGTCGAAGTCGCAATCCAGTGATCGAATATTAGACCGGTGGTAATGACCGGAACGGTTACTGCGACATTACACAATTAACGGGGATCATCCAAGGGAATGGATAAAGTACGTGTTCGCATATATTGTGATACCAATCGTTACTCGTCGCATTCTCTCACGTACCCCGCACAAGGCTTTCCGCGATACACACCGCAAGGTACTAGAACATTTTCACGATCACGAGCCATCGCGTGCATCGTATCATTTGGGCAGTGATCAGGGATATCAGCGATCTTGTATCGCTTGATATCGTACGTCGGGTGGCATTATACTCCCGACACCGAACGTCAATGAGCGGCGCACACACGATCAACGCGAGGAACATAATCGACACTAATCCAAAAGAATAATAATAACAATCACGCATGTATATCAAAGGAAGCATAGCAGGCAGCAGGCAGGAAGAGGCAGGCAGAAACAAGCAGGATGGAACATGCTGTACCATGCAGGTTAGACAAGCAGGAAACCATCACTGATAACGCCACCCAGAAAGAGAAGCTATTCAGGCTCTTTTGCTTCACTTGGTTCCTGTTATTTCAAATGTAAACAGGTAAATGTAGAAATATGTTACACACTTGATTTTGTGCTGCACCCAAGACTACACTGCTAAGCCATGCCACACATTATAAAAAAGGTGTAGTATGTGTAGTTAGTGCGGATAAGTAATTATGCATCCATGGAAATCCATAGCTGGGAAGACCCCAAACCTACCAACTGATAGCATAGGCACCCGTGGGTCAATGCATAAGGATGTATTTGCAAATATATAAATTATACTGTATTTTTTCAAATTTACATCAGTACCTTGGATGCAAACGATTACAATATTTTCTTGTAAATGATACACTTCAATATTATATCATTTTCGTTTATGAACTGATATTTCAATTCTTGTTTTCCTAGTTTCTCTTGTAGCTGCTACAACACCACTCTGCATTCCGTCTAACAGCCGTGGGCAAACTCCTGTTTGTAGCCAAGAGAGTGCCAGAAAGGCAAAACAGTTAAACAAAACACAAAATGATAGTAAGCTCATCATTTACGATGTGATTAATGTAAACGGTTTATGTTCTTGTTATAAGTGCCCTGTTAACGCTGTTCAATTTAAAACTGGTGGAAGGATCTAATATAATTTATATGCAAGATATAATTTGGGTATGTCGTAGTGTCTTACGTGATTGTTACCTCAAAGTAGCAACACTGTAAATTTCATTTTGTTTGGTATGCATGCAATTGTTTCTAATAATTCAGTCTACAATACAAGTTCAAAGGATATGCTCATCAGCAGACTTTCAGATTAGTGTCCTGATGAAGCTGAATTCCCTAATGGAGATCCAGTCGAAAATGATGGTCCTGCAGAAGAGAATGCTATCCAGATGAGAGACCGGATACCAGAGAAGCGTCGCCTGAGAGGTGTTGATACTGCCCGCTAAGCGCGAATCTTGCGCGCAGTGGCCAACAGCGACCGCGAGAACGTCCTACGAAAGTATCACGCGCTGGAGCTATTGATCCGTGCGCCAAATCGAAAGGCCGGCGCACGGATCAATTGCTGCAGCGAACAGTCTCGAATTTTAGCGGTTCTAATTCACTAGCAACATATGCACACCCATCGCGCAGGCCTAATAGCGATGTTTCACGTGACGTCATAGATCAGGTCACGTGTATTTGTTATGTGTTGTGGTTGGCAGAAGCAAAGCGTGCTGCTTGATATTTACAGATGAATGACCACATGTTCTGATAGAAAGCACTGTTTATGTAGTGCACGTACACGTGCGTGCTGCGTGCGTGCGGGTGCACGTACACTTGCGTGCACGCGTGCGTGTGAACTTACACGTGCGTGCTTGCGCGAGCAGTGAGGGTGCGAGCTTCCCTGACTGAGCCGAGCTGGCTCCGCGCTGTGTATCCTTGCGTCAGGAAGGGGGCAGCAAGCGGCGTGATCATCGTCCTGCGTTGTGTATCCTTGCGTAGACTTGTGACCGAGCTGCGCTACACCCTACATGGTTACCTAGCAGGGCGGGCCAGCAGCTAGAGAGCAGTGGGAGGGTGCGATCTTCCCTGACTGAGCCAAGCTGGCTCTGTGTTGCTTTGGAGCTGAACGACGCAGCTTATACTCTCTAAATGTTAAAGATTGACTATTCAATCTTTCGGATTGAAATTTAGATCTTTACAAGATTCAAGTTAGGGACTAATCCTTACCGATTGAAATTCACTCTTTCAAAAGATTTAAAATATCAACTCTTTCAAAGAGTGAATAAATGACTCTTCCTAGATTGACTATCAACTCTTTATAGATTGAATTTTAACTCTGTAAAGATTGAATTTTAACTCTTTATAGATTGAATTCACTATAAACAAAAACCTTAACAATTAATTACTAAATTTGCACATTTTATTAAAATAGGTTCACAAAGACGTCTTAAAAATTAGACAATAGCACTCTGTCACAAACAATATGATTATAGAAGGTTTAATAATTAAAAATGCCAATAGCAATGTACACATATTATTGAAATAACTTCACAAACACTAATAAGCAATGCATCTGCTCCCATCAAAACCAAAATAATAATTTTCAAACTGTTCACAAATACTTTGATATAACAGCTTCAATAATGAAACATGCCAATAGCAAATAAATGCAATGTACACATATTACTAAAAAAACTGTTCACCCTAACACAAACTTTAACATAAAATGATAAAGTCATGGACACTTGTTAATTCTGTATTAAATCTTATTAAAAATTCTAACAGCATAGCAACTATTGCAATTACGACAGACCAGCACCAGTAACTGCCGCTTTCCGAAAGATGACATTTAATTATGCTATTCTGCGTGTTGGATTGTATGGCGATGTTTATATATAAATATTAATATTGTATAACGGCAACATGTCATTAACTAATTTTTATTCATCTGAACGGCTCTTTTCCTATCGGTCAACAGGTAAATGAAATTGTTAGGTACCGTTGACGTCGCACTGCGTGGGTAAATTATAGAAAAGTTTTTTTAAACATATATAATAATCGTGAAATCAATAAATGTGTAAAATGTATCAGTTAGGAAACAGGTTTTTGTATATACTAGAAAGAAAGAAGTTTCATTTACCTCAACACAATGGCGCAATTAAACTAGTAATATAGTCTGTATGTCACGTACTACGAAAATACGAAAAAAATGCTCACTTTTTGGCATTAAAAGTAAGTGATATCAAAACTATAAATCCTGTGACTCTTACCGAATAACAAGTAACAATTAACAAGTATAATATTTATCAACACGAAACGTGGGGAAAGTATGCACAAAAAGATATGGATCTCATTTGAGAGAATGCGCCTATTCAAGTATATCACATACTTAATGCGAAGTCAAGTAATAATATGCACAAAGAAGTTTAGCAAACATAGCGCATCACGCATGCAACAAACATCAGAATATCACGCACGCACGGAAAATTCTACGTTTCTATACAGAGAATCTTTTTCTATTTAAATCACGCCTCATATTTCATACTACTCATCACTAAAAAAATCCCATCTGCCACAGTTAGGTATCCATAAACCTAATAATGTCGTATACGTAGAACCTATTTTCAACCGATTTCTTAAACATTATACTGTTGCATTTAGCTTCCTACTTTTTCTCATTCTCGTTTTCGAATAACAAGTTTTCTAAGCCGCTTAAAAGAAAATAGAGCTGCTCAGCTGCTTTTAAAATTTTGTTGACAACAAAAATTCAATTGGATCGATATTTATTCTACTAGCATCGGGATTTTTGATTGGGATAAGAGTATTATAATATGGATTGTGTTTGATAGTACTTAATTTTGACGCCAAGAATGCAATTACTGCTTTGAAATTTGACTCCAAATTTGACATGCAGCAGGCCCTAAATCTGAAAATTTAGTCCTCTTGTAGATGAGAGATATGGCCGAGTAGTAATTTGCCAAGGCTGGAGGAAAATGAACATTAAACACAAAAAACGATTTAAACAATCTATCAAATGCTTCCACAATTGAAGTACCACCAGGTATGGTGGCAGAATCCAACACTATAAAATACTGCTGAGGACTGTGAGCAGGTCCAATGGAAATAAGATGTGGCTGGCTATACCGGCAATCTTTTGTTGCTGTGATTGTAGTGATGTCTGTGCCAACCTACAAATATCCAAATATTTTATATTTGTAACATTATTAAACCGATAATAAGTTCACCATGCCACGTATTTTGAAGCATAATAAATTACTGCTAATATCTTACCGGCCAATTCTGAATGAGAAAGGACAGAGCATCAGTTTTGTTGAGCGCACAATATCCTTTTGATGATTTTTTTCGGAATGAATTGAATGGCATCAAAAATGCCATTGTAAGAAGAGCACACAAGTCATCTGAAAATGTACATAGTAAGAAATGGTTCATTTTTAAGGTTCAAGTTAAAATCATCGATTTTTAACGAAGTGTTATACAGACAGGAAAACAAAAAAAGTGATATAGTACTCACCATCTCCATTCTTATGCCCAGATAGCATAAGATTAAGTTGAGCAGAGTTCTGAGCTTTTGCAACCATTAAAACTTTATGTGTGAAGTTTGGATGCCAATTTCTAATAAACTCGTCCCCAGTTCCTGGATACAGCATGTCGTACTCCAAATTTATCTGCATAAATAAACAAGTCAGCAGGTAAGTATTGACACTAGAACGAAATAAACTAGGTGTTATGAAAAGAAAGTGTACAAAGTTTCAAAATCATCTATATTCATGTGTCCAGCTGATGTCAGATAACTTTTGAAAACATCAATCATAAATAATTACATAAATATAATTGTAAAATAATCACCAAATCTGGCATGTCTCTGATTCTGGGATACTGGTCGAGAATCTGCGTGACTGTGGGAGAGGTGTCTGCGATATAGAGTCTCCTGTACTCGTGGGTTTCCTTGAAAAGATTTCGGATTTTGCTGATATTTTCTCTTGTGGATACAGTGTATTTCATACACTCAACCTGCAACATAAAAAATACATACATGTAAACTGGCAATTTCACTGAATCAGACAACAGGCAAAATATGTATTCTATTAGAGGTTATCATTCAGTGAAATTAAGACTTGAAAATCACAAGCCATTCGGGCCAGTGCAATAGTCTTTTACTGGCCCGAACCCCTTTTCACTGGCCCAAAAGGCAAATGGTGAAAAATGAAACACTTTATAATGCTGTGGTATATATTAAAGAGACAACCAAAAAAGTGACATGATCACAAAATGGAAGCCCCCAGTGTTGAAAACATGTCAACGTCGAACGCATCGTATATTTTGATAAATATTCACAAATTTGCCTAGGAAAATTCTACAAGCCAGTCGGACTTGTGTTCTGGTTAATTTCACTGGCCCGACCAATTTTTTACTGGCCTCGGGCCATCGGACCACCGTTAATTTCGAAGACTGGATTATAATACATCATTCCAAAATTCTATGTTTTATTCACCTTTTCTTCAGAATCTGGTGGAAGACTAGATCTCTGCGGTAACCGATATTCAATAAACCCCTTCCCTTTATGATACCAGTGTGCCTAAAATATAGGAATAAATTATAATATTGAAAAACTGTGCTGTAATTTCAGCTGAATTTATTTTTATTTACTTGTCTATGCTTTAATTTAACGGATTCTGCCGTCTTATTGATGGCAAGATAATTTTTGGATGTACGCTATATATTATTGTATGAAGTGTCTATGTGCCCGGTCAGTGCACATTTCTCTAAATGGTAACCAATGCCAGGAAGTTTTCCAACAAAAAATTTGTAAAAAAAATACTTAGTTTTGTTATTTTTATGATACGGTTAAAATGACCACGCATAAATTTCACACAGTGGTTTTCATCTATATACTAGCTCTGACGCTGCACTTGGAAGCGTCCATTATATATATTTATCTGATATTTACATGTTCCAAACCAATAGCATCGCCTGGTACTTTGGCTGCCAATGCAGGAAATGCCTTTACTACAGCTGCTGCCAAAGCTTCTTTCTGTTCTGATGAAGGGTAACTAGAAGTACAATAAAGGATTTGCACCAACAGAAAAAATGAATGGTTATTGGTGCATGTATATGTAATGAAAACCCATTTGATTTTGAGATAAAACATAATACATGTATCCAATACTTACAGATGGCCACATTTCTGCACCAATTGCCGCACTACTTGCCGAACCACTGCCTTCCTGTCACCCTCAGAAACAGGCTCATTTGCCTCTGCCGCATTATCCAGTCGTTCCGGAATGTCTGAATGATCAGCGGATGCTACTAATACGTCTCGAACATCAAACTGCAATTATAATAATATATGCTCATGCACAGCTAAAACATTTTAAGTGTAGGCAGTATGTGCACACCTGAAATGTTCATTATACTGCTGCAATAAAAGAACCATAAGTTGCATTCATTGTAAAGAAATTCCTGGACAGTAAGCTTTCAGAACCTACTTCTATAACAGTTCCTACACTTGAAGTTGAACCCCGACTTGAACCCCGACTTGAACGCTGACTCTGCAAGAGAAGTTCAAACAATACTTAAATACTCAAACTTTAAATAGCCAACACCTGTACATTTTGAAATTTCAAAGCACTTTGATTGTATCAACACTTAATCATTGCTAAGTTTAAGCTGATGAGTTAGGGTGGTGAGCACCATGTATTGACCTAACACAAAATGTACCTGTTTGGGTATAGGTGACGACGTTCTCACTGTCACAGGGCTTTGGTTTGGAGCAATAACTATGGATGATGTATCATCACTGTCCAATGATTTATCTTTTTCAAACTGAAAAAAAGTAGTAGAATTGCTAATTATTTCGCTCAAGACAGTTTGACGCAGCTGTTGTCATGTTTACAACTAACTAAACTGAGTACAACAACAGTGTTTAGGGCCTACACTATTATTCAAAATACTTTTACTGTTTTAGTACGTTCTAATACCAGAAGTATACATATTATAAAGGTTTCCTAGATTCATTCAAGCAGTACAACTAATTTTTTAATATAAATAATAAACTACAATGCGATGCACCCACCATGTAGTTTTCCGAATCTAGTAGTGTCAAGTATGTCACAGTAGGATCACTGTTAAGCCCAGAACTAGTAGATGGTGCTGTAGCATCTTGGCTTGACTGGAGAGACTTCACAGCCAGTGTAATCCGACGCCTATCCCCAAATGCTACCACACCCATCTCTTTAAGGTCAACTTCATTTATTGAAGCCAGCACTTCCATGTCAACTCTATTTTCTGCAATATGAGTAAAACTAACTGCATTAGTCAGAGTTCATAAGGTTAGTCAAATAATGTCATTACTCCAACATTTAGGCTCCTATTCCTTAGCATAATTACCTATAAACATTATATCTGGGTGCAATGTAGATTCTTGAGTCACCTTCATAGGGAACTTATTACTATGAACTATCGAACAGCACCTATAGCCTAAACTACTGAATCGATTAGCCGACTACGGCTAAGCCGCCCTCCAGATTACCCAATATTTTGACTATTTATTATTTATTTATTTATTTGAAAATTTTACATCAATTTAAACTTTACTAAGTCCGCAGACCTGTTTACAGAAAGTTGATACAGATGGGGGCAAGCAATACAAACAATTAAACAAATAACATTTATCACATAATACAAAATATATATGACTACCATGTTACACAAAATCATGCTTATAGTTATATTCTAATATTTACAGTATATTTACACAGAAATGGAAGATGACTGAAACAATAGAAGTCACAGGTGAAATAATTTACAGCGTTTCAACATAGTAATAATATGGTACTATTTATCATAAATTCAATGATTTAACATAATATGTAATGACTGTTGATTAATGTTGATTAATGTTATTGTAAGTTGCGAAATTAGATATTTAGTTAGCCTACTAGAAATGTGTCTATATTTGGCTAGGTGAAATCAAAAGCAATCTCCAGTTGTCAAAAATGCTCTATAGCTCTTTTTAAAAACTGGCAGCGAGGTGAAGATCTGATATAAGTGCGGATGCTGTTCCAAAGTTTGATGCAGTGATATCTGTATGAGTTTAGGCCATATTAATTTGATGATTGAGGAATGCATGTGGAAGTTATTGCTTTCATTTGATCTGCATCATCTGGGTGGGTGGTGTTGCTGAAAGATTTCTAAGTATTTTACTTAAGACAAAATTGCAATAATTTACGAATTACTTACGAATTGGATTTGCGGGTGTTGCTGAAAGGTGATTGCATAAGTACATACTTAAGTAATGTAAGAAATACACGCTAGTCCGTTGCTAGGCGGTTGTCATCTGATATTAGACGTTAGATGGCGCTGGTTAGAAATAGAATAACACTCTATTTACGTAACTAAATACGTAGGTAGCCTAACTAATTGTCTNTAAAGGGTTGACCAAATTCTCTAAAGGCAGATAACAACTGATGCACATTATCAGACTCCATATCAAGGTTTTCACTTCTCAATAGCTGTTTGACTTTATCCTCTAAAGTTGTTAAAGTGAGATTCATTATTTCTTTGCACCCACTGATAACATCAAATACTGTTTTATATGTCACCGAAGAAGAACTCTTCATCTTCATAACAAAGCATGAGGCCAGTTGATGCTGCTCTTCTACAGTGAACTCAGCTGCATTATCAGGTACTTCTCTATCTCGATCTTCTTGTACCGGTACTTCGAGTTCCATATCCAAATCGGGCTCAAAATTTCCCTCGTCATCCTGCTGGTTCGGTAGAATTGGTATATTCTGCTGTTGTGAATGTTGTCGTTTTATATGTTTCAGTAGTGAATTCATTAGATAGAATGTTCTCATGCAACCATCTTGAGCACATGTCATCTGCTGGCGGCCTACCCCATAAATACCGTGAGTGCTCCGAAAGTGTGTGGCTAGACTTCGGGTTTCAGGACCACAATCACAGTGGCATATATAACATATTAATCCCATGTCAGAATACTATGGTAAGTTTAAACCCAGCAATTGTCAGCTAAATGTCTTTTCT
>NW_014579063.1:36265-37746 GCF_000485595.1 Priapulus caudatus
GTAATGCTGACGCATGCTATAGTGTATGTTGTACAGCGGGTCGGGTGTGCCTGTATAGCTCCCAAATCCCATGAGTGGGCTAATACTCCATTAGGAGTGTTACCAACTTTGATATCATTAATGATTAATGATTAATGATTGATAATCATAACCCTATTGGCCTAACCCTAACCCTAACCTAAATGACATTAAACCACAAACTAATATATGACCATGACCACACAAAAAAACCACATTAAAGTTGGGAACACTCCTAATGGAGCATCACCCCATGAGTGTGCGCGAGCATGAGTGTGTGCGTGCGTGTGCACGTACACGCGCGCGCGTGCGTGCGTCTGCGTGTGTGCACGTATACGTGCGTGCGTGCGTGCGCGCGCGCGTGTGCATGTGCATCTATACGTGCGTGCATTAGTTTTTCGTGCGCCTTTAGATGCCAACCATTTTCAACGATGTTACGATGACATGCTTACCAGCAAACGCTGTGTCAAGTCAGTCACTGTTGCCCACGAATTCAGACTAAGCGAATTCCCAGTGAATGCCCATAATGTAATTCCCTGATTTGTATTTAATGGCCAATAGAGGGAGCGTGCCGCTGCAAATATGAACTGAAACCTGCGGTTTCTACAAGGACGGGCCGTCCGGGGGCACCACTAGTCTAGTATGGGAAGTGTGGTGGAAGACCTGGACGACATCATAGATCGCCCATGCAGTAATGTTCAGGAACTGGAGGAGCTTTGTAAACGACAGGAAGAGGACAATGTTAATTGCTCATAATCGTATCACTTACTACCTCCTACAGCCAATCACGATAATTTTTCGCATGCTGACACTATTCTTTCCTTAATGTTATTCAATACAAGCGAAACCCTGGCAATCATAGTGACATCGAGGAATTAGAATGTTAATGTAGTTAGTACAGTCACATCTCTACTGGTTCTACGTCAGTCAGTTATTTTGTTAGTTCGTAATAGAGAGTGACATATTCATAATATTTTAACATGCGTTCACTCTTTTGCGTATTCTCTTTCTTCGAGGGAAACTATTATCTTTTAATGTAGAACATTACACTTTAACTTGAAGTAACACTTTCGTTAAAATATTGAGAAACGATCTTAGACGTTTTTTAACATACATCTGTGTGTCGATGCGCATCGCATATGCAATGTATGCAGTATTTCAGACTTGACTGCTAGTACTTCGCTCGCTAATGTGTGTACCAACGTGTGCACCTGTCTATAGGTGACCTATATAGGACGTTCTAGAAAATAATAACTACATATAACGAAATTTTAACACAGATATCGAGAACATTTGTGTCGATTTATTACAGATACCATCAAACCATATTCTATGATACAATAACATTTACTACGTACATAAAACACACAGTTGCAGTCACATTTCTGACACACACACACACACACACACACACACACACACACACACACACACACACACACACACACACACACACACACACA